>NC_056741.1:592358037-592460537 GCF_019279795.1 Protopterus annectens
AATGTAAAAAAGGGCGGTTGTCCTTTAAATAAAAATTAGAACCAATTAAAAAGATTTAATCTCTACCCTTCCATTAAAGAAGCCAATAAAAAATATTCATATGTTTAGATGAATAGAAGGGCAATCTATCACAAAAAGACCAATCCTTGAATTCCCTACATAGTGAAACATCAACATGCCCTATACTGAACTTAAATACAAAAAAAAGCAAAAAGCTTTAAAATCACATATTCATTTCATTAATGTGGCAAATGCGAACCTAACTTTGCAAACTTTAACTCATACAATTTGCCATAAACTACTGACAGTGCCCGACTATTATCATTACCTAGCAACCTCAGGGTATCAGCCAATCAGATGACTAAAAATAAAAACTTGACCTATTGTTATAAATTCTGTGTGTTCAGGATTCCACAGAAGGAAATTATTCCACTTGATCAACAATCATAGCTGTCCCTATACTGAGACAGCCTTACGTGTAAAGTAAACCTCAAAATTTCAGTTTTCGAGGATCAACCAGACAAATTTCTTTCATCAAGTTTAAGATCGAAGGGGCAATTACCAAGCTGCCTACATGATGTCTTTACATGCTGGAACCAGTCAGTCAGTATGCTTACACAAAAGAACCAATCTAAAAACACTCACAAAATTTATGCATGTTCCTGATACATTAGGTCACTGCCTATCAAGTTGCTGAACATCAGGACAGCCAAAAAGTTTCTCCACGTACACAAACTTTAACCAGCGGTACAAAAAAAGCAAATAAAAAATGAAAAAACGGGGATCCTTCCTTCGCCCCTGAGTGTGACCTGCATACCAAGCCTTTGTAATATTTTTTCCTCCTGGCTGCTGCCAAGGAACACCATAAATAAGTCAAAAAGCTCTGGAGCCTTAGTGTATCTGCCAATCTCTTGAATGAACTCAGCAAAACAGCCAATCATAAAGCTATCTCTGATCCACGTATGAAAGTAAACAACGAAGCAAAAAACGTATACCGTCTTTCATCACATGTCGGATATCAGGAATAAAGTTTCAACCAATGCCTTGTTCAGCCATCTGAAAGACAATAGTACACAAATTTCAATTTATGGTACTTCAGCGGGTGATTGATAGTAAAAGAGGGGGAGATGTACGTAACAAGACTGAAGAAGAGGAATTGGGTTGGATTGTTGAATTGAGGGCAGATTGACCACCAGGGCTTAATGGTATGATCCCGTTGAAACCTACCTTGAAAGAATGGGGTCTGGTGAAAAGGACATAAGCATACCTTTATCTGTATTTCACATTACACCCACTAGCCATTTGATTCCCATGTTGTGGTTCTATTCATGCATTTCTTAGCAGCATCACATTTACCATAAGGGATTGCTATTCACGATTCAATGCGTTTTCCTTAATAATGTTTAAGTTATATTCGAATGGCTGTGCTTAAAGTAAGAACTTGCTCACTATTCTTCTATTTCATGTCAGATTTTTTAAGGCTCCAGCCTTACACTGGTTTTTGATTGGTTTTTAAGGTTGTTTTAGGCACGATTGGTTGTTCTATAAGGATAGATTTTTGTGAGCCAGTGAGCCTCTAAGAAGCTTCACATATGCCTTATTGATTACATTAGATATGTTTTTACTTGTTGTTAATGTAGGGAGGTTTTACCTTACATTTCATGTTACTTTATTTTCATATGCCTGCATAGAATAGCGAAGTTCATCACAGTAGGCATTAAGGAGCTTTTATAGCCCTTTGGTTCGCAGAACGATGCTAGACAACTGATTGATTGTTTTATTAAGGATAGGTTTGTGAGTTAGTAGGCATCCAAGAAGCAACACAGATGCTTTTTTGAACACACTAGTCATGTTAGCCTTCATCTGTTGTTAATGAAGAATTTTTTTTCTGTATTTAAGTATTCTGTTTTGTTTACTTGCATATGTTTGCAGAGATTAGCGAAGTTCATCACAGCAACCTTTAAGGAGCCTTTACAGCTCCTTGAAGTCTTGCTTATTCGTATCTGACTATGTATTTTATCTTTCATGCAGTTCAAGGGTTACATTAGTGAATTGCTTAGGATGGGTTACTCTATTAGGACAGAAGAGACTTACTGCCACATTCTTTGACAGCTCTTACGAAGATTGTGGAAGCCCTAAACAGGTGTGTTATTCTGCTTTCAGTGGATCTTAAGTAATATGTTTTATGGTCTTATTAAATGTCAGTTTGCCCTTATTAATAAGATCATGTGCAGATTTTAAAGTTCTTTTTGCAAACCGTTGTTTATGGAGTGTTTACTCTCTGACAGCGAAGTGCAGTCTGATGTCTTCTTGTTATAACTGCGTGCTACGAAAGAAAGCACTTTTGAGGCATTGTGATTGGTGCTCATGTTTAATTCAGGAAAAGGAATGGCTATTTTAGCAGTGCAGTTGGAATGCAATGTAATTATTTTTTAAATCCTATTATATGTGTTTATCTACTTTTACAGCGAGACCTAAAATATGTGATATCAGGCTTCATTTTAAGTTCAGTTTAGCATACTCTCTCTCTTTTATTTTGTTGATCTGTTAAACGTAACATACAGTATGTATTTTTTGCTTCATTGTTTACTTTCACACATGGATCAGAGATAGCTTTATGATTGGCTGTTTTGCTGAGTTCAGACATGGGAATGGCCGATACATTAAGGCTGCAGAGCTTTTTGACTTATTTATGGTGTTCCTTGACAGCAGCCAGGAGGAGAAAATATTACAAAGGCTTGGTATGCATGTCATACTCCAGGGAGAAGGAAGGATCCCCGTTTTATCATTTTTTATTATTTGCTTTTTTACCGCTGTTTAAAGTTTGCGTACGTGGAGCGACAGAGATCAGAACATTTTTTGATGTCCTAATGTTCAGCAACTTGATAGGTAGTGACACCTTATACATCAGGAATATGCATAAATTTCTTGAGTGCCTTTAGATTGTTTCTTTGGTGTGAGCATACTGACTGACATTGTGTAGGCAGCTTGGTAATTGCCACTTAGATCGTAAACTTGATGAAAGAAATTTGTCTGGTTGATCCTCGAAAAATGAAAATTTGAGGTTTACTTTTCATGTAAGGCTGTCTCCATATAGGGACAGCTACGATAGTTGATCAAAGTGGAATAATTTCCTTCTATGGAATTAAGAACACAGAATTTATAACGATAGGTCAAGTTTTTATTTTTAGTCAGCTGATTGGCTGATACCCTAAGGTTGCTAGGTAGTGATAATAGTCAGGCATTGTCAGTAGTTTATGGCAAACTGTATGAATTATAGTTTGCAGAGTTAGGTTCACATTTACCACATTAATTACATTAATATGTGATTTTAAAGCTTTTTGTTTTTTTTGTATTTAAGTTCAGTATAGGGCACGTTGATGTTTCACTATGTAGGGAATTCAAGGATTAGTCTTTTTGTGATAGATTGCCCTTCTATTCGTCTAAAAGTATGAGTATTTTTATTTGTTCTTTTAATGGAAGGGTAGAGATTAAATTTTTGATTGGTTCTAATTTTGATTTAAACAATGAAACTGGTTGCATAATGTTGACATCTGAGGAAGGCTATGGCCGAAAGCACTAATCTCTTGTTTTTTTATTATTTAAATTTTAGATTTTGAGGTTGCCTTTTTTTTTTTTTTTTTTTTTTTTACAATAAACGTTTTGAAGGCTGGGAATGAGTATATCTGTGGTGGCTTCCTCGTTCTCTTACCGTTATTGTTTGATTTCCTGAACAAAGAGCCTTTAGCAGTGTCACTTGGTTTTTATCTTCATTTCTACCAATATCGTACATATCAGTTTATGCAAATATTAGAGTGTTCTGTATGCCCCATTTCATATATGAAAAGAAATAGGGCTGAGCAAGTTTTAATACCTAAAATTGGTTTCTGACCTGTTTTGTGAAGCTTGCACATTTTAGGGATGATTCACTCCTGTATATTCGCCAGGCCCAAGCAAGTGTCTTAAGTCATTTTAGCCAAGCCGCCTTTAACTTTATGCCCTTTAGATATGCAGTTTCTGACTCCATGCCCTTTAGACATGTCACTTCTGGCACCATGTCTTTCATCCTTTTCTAACACAAGGCAAGCAGGTGGGGGGGGTGTTCATTTAAATGCTTTAATACATAGAAACACATCAGGATGGACAGTAGCATCATAAAGTAAAAAGAAAGTACAGTTGTGTACACTTACCATAAATGTAGATGTTCAAGTGTATTCACTGTTGCAGTCACCTGTGGGGTTATCCCTGCTGTGGTAGCCCTCGGCCGGCCCGAATACCAGAGTCAATGTTTTTCTGCGTCGGACTGCTGTCATCTGTAGTCTGACATCAGGTTGTCAATGCTATAAAGTAAGGCAGCCGATGCCATTACATCAGTTTTTCTTGCTCTAACCCATCAGAAGCACAAGGAAATATGATAAAGTGGTTCTGGTGGCTAAAAGCCACCATAAGAAGCTTATATCCCTCTAAGGGAATAGGATATAAGGGGGGAAAGAGGTAGGGAAACCAGGACTGCAACAGTGAATACACTTGAACATCTACATTTATGGTAAACGTACACAACCGTACTATGTTCTTCGTGTTTCACTGTTGTAGTCATCACCTGTGGGAGGATTCCCAAAGCTGAGGAGAGGGGTGGAGAGACCTACGCATGGGTCAGCATGCCCTACAGAGGCAAACCCTGCCCTAGCCTTAGAGAAAAGAGGTAGGTGGTAATGCTTTGTAACGGCATGGACAGAGGTCCAAGTGGCAGCTTCCAAGATGTCCCTGGTGGGAACTCCTCTGAGGAATGCTGTGGAAGTGGAGGCTGCCCTAATGGAATGGGTATGAATAGACTTGGGGGAGATTTCCCATGTAGTCTGTAGCAGAAATGGATACAGTGTGATATCCATTTGGAAATGGTTTGCTTGGAAATGGGCTTCCCTTCTGCCCCTGGGGCAAAGCTGACAAGAAGCTCTTCTGTTTTTCTGAAGGGTTTAGTATGGTCCAGTTAGTATTTGAGTTGTCTATGCAAATCTAGTGAGTGCAGAATTCTTTCCCCTTTGTTTTGAAGGTTAGGAAAGAAGGTGGGTAGATGTATGGCCTGGTTGAGGGTCACATCAGATACCACCTTGGGTATAAAGTAGGGGCTAGTCCTCAGGGAGATCCTGTCTGCATGGAAAATGATGAAGGACTCACTGGCCATGAGTGCCTGAAGTTCTGAAACCCTTCTGGCTGAGGTGATAGCTAGTAGGAAAGTAGTCTTCCAGGAGAGGTATCTCAATTCTGCTAAAGCAGCAGGTTTGAATGGTGGTAAAGTTAGTTTTTCTAAAACATAATTCAGGTCCCAGGCTGGCGCGGGTGGCCTTCTGGGAGGTCTGATATTATAAACCTCTCTGAGGAACTGTTTAATCAAAGGATGTGAGAAGAGGGACTGTATCGAAATAAGCTGAAATGCCTGAGGCATGGATTTTAATAGAAGAGAAGGAGAAGTCACTACCGAGTAACTTGGCTAGGTAGTCCAGGATAAGAGGGATGGAAGGTTGTGAGGTACTGTCCCCTATGGACTGGCTCCAGGAGCGGAATTTTTCCATTTCCCTGCGTAAGACTCTCTGGTGCTGGGTCTGGGCCTCTGTGATAAGGGGCCCCTTTTAAGCAAACATGTCCTAGACAATGTTTGCTTTTAAAGTATTAGCCATGCTGACAGTTTGAGAGTCTGGAAGTCTGGGTGCAGCACCCCCCCCCCCCCCACCTGGGTCAAGAAGTCTAAGATCAGGGGAAGCTGCCTGGGTGGCTGTAATGTCAGGCCTGTGCAGTAAGGGGTACCAATGCTGTCTGGGCCAATCTGGACCAATGAGGACGGCCTTTGGTCTCTCCTCCCTTATCTTGATCAGTACCTTGGGAATAAGAGGCAGAGGAATGAATGCGTACACAAAGAGGGAGCTCCAGGGGAAGGTCAAGGCATCCACCTTCCACACTAGGTGGTGATGGCCCCTGGTTTCAGCTGGTGGTTGAGGTGCGAAGCAGAGAGATCCATCTCCGGAGTTCCCCACTCCTGAATAAATTGCAAAAATATTTTTCTGTGGAGCTGCCATTCGTGGGGGTCCAGTAAGTTTCTGCTTAGGTGGTCTGCCAGGGTGTTGTTGATCCCTGGTGGGTATTGGGCAATTACGTATAATCCCAAGGAGGAGGTTGTCAGCCAGAGGTTCATGGCTAGCCTGCACAGAGGGTAAGATTGGGTCCCTCCCTGTTTGCTGATATACCACATTACTGTGGTGTTGTCTGTTTTGATAGAAAGAACCCCTGACCTGAGATGGGGTTTGAAGGATGTCAGAGCCTTTTGTACTGCCATCATTTCCTTCTGACTGATGTGTAAGGGAAGGTGCTGGGCATCCCAAAGACCTTGGGTGCACCTGCCTGCTAGGTGAGCGGCCCAAGCAATGTCTGAGGCGTCAGTAGTGATGGTCTGCCCGGTAGGGTGGAGGATGAAGGGAAGACCCTTGTTCTTGGGACAGATCCCTGCCCACCAGAGAAACTCGGCCCTTATACAGGGGATCAGAGGGAGAGAGAGGTCTCTAGAGGCTGAGCGCGCTGACACCAAAGGTTCTTTAGATACCACTGAAGTTTCGTCATATAAAGCCTGGCCAGAGGAATTAGAAAGACGCAAGATGCCATGTACCCTAAAGGCTTGCACGAACTTCCTCGTAGTGAGGTGTCTTCTCAAAGCCAGCTGGGCAAAATAGAGAGGCAGGACACACTGCTTTTCTAGGGATTGAAAGGCCATTTGGGATGCTGTGTCCAGCAGTGCTACCAAGAAAATGATCTTCCTAGAGAGTGTTTGCTTTGATTTCTTCTCGTTGATGGTGGACCCTACGGAAGTTAGGAGGGTTTTCACAAAGACAAGGTCCTGGAGCAGCTTTTCTTTGCACTCTGCCTGAATGACGAAGTCGTCCAGATAAGGGTAAATCTGTATATTTCTCTGTCTGCAAAATGCTATGGCCAGGGCTAAGCATTTGGTGAATACTCTGGGTGCAGTAGATAAGCTAAAGGGTAGCGCAAGTGTTGAGTCTGCTCTGAAGCGCAGGAATTTCCTGCAGGATTCCCTTATGGGGGGATGTGGAGGTAGGCATCTTTTAGGTCTAGGCTCACTAACAAGGCATTTTTTGTCAGCATAGGGAGCAGCTGATGCAAAGTTAGCATTTTTAATTTGGGGACCACCGGGGAGGTGTTCAGAATGGATAGATCCAGGATGGGGTGCCAAGTGCTCTTTTTTCTGGGAACAAGGAATAGTCTGGAATAAAAGCGTTTGTCTGTTTGATCTGAGGGGACAGGTTTGACTGACCCCTGGGATATGAATGAGAGTTTGGACCCATTTCAATGCCTCTGTCCACTGATTTGGAGGTAAGTCTGGGTACCTTCTTGGAAGTGGAAGTTCACTGAAAGAGAATTTGCATCCCTGAAAAATGATCTTTAAGATCCATTGATCCTTTGTTACAGAAAACTAATTTTCTCTGCAGAGGGAGAGCCTTCCTCCCAGATTTTGGTGAGTGAAAGGAGGGCAGAGGGGGGACAGGGAGTCATTGAGAGTTTTTGCCATAGAAAGATGGCTTAGAACTCCCTGGTTTTGGAGTGGAAGTGGTCCACTGTCTGGTTCTCTGCTGCCCCTGGGATAGGGGCCTGGGTGGTCCGTCCCTGTGGGGCTTACCTTGGCCCTGTCTGCTAGGTGCAGGGAAGGACCAGTGCTTATAGAGGGGAAGTTCCTGCTGAAGCTAGGAGGTTGAACCTGAAAGAAATCTTTTACTGTTTGCATAGATTTTGCTTTGTCTTCCATCTTTTTAAGCACCTTTTCTGCTTTTACTCCAAACAAGTGGTCCTTATCCAGGGGTGCATCAATTTAGAGTTAACATGATCAGATAGGTTATTCCTTCAACCATGCAAGTCTCCTAATGACAGATCCTCACACTGCTAACCTGCTTGATGCTTCTAGGGCGTTATATCCACAGCGTAATGAGTGTTTGGCCACTTGACAAGTAAAGTGCAGTAAATCTGCTAATGCTTTCGAATTGGCACAGTCAGGAAAGGTTAAAATCTTTTGTTTTAATTGTTCCAAACTGTGTCGTTGATATTTTAACATGGGGAACTGACAGTTGAGTGCTCTCATAGTTAAGGTTGCAGAGGTGTATACTTTTTTACTCCATCTGTCCAGAGCTCAGAAATCCTTGTCAGAAGCAATAGGATTCTTGGCAGAACTAATCTTAGCTCCTTTAGGTCCCTATGTAATGACCTCTGGGTCTGCAGCAGGATTTCTGTACAGGTATTTGTGAGAATCCGGTACTCAATACCGGTCAGGTTTACTGAGAGCAGGTGGGAGGGTGTCAGGAGCTGAAAGCTGGATTCATGGAAAACATCATCCACCACTTCTAAAATAGGGGGGATGGCCAGAGGTCTGTGCTGGGGCACGTCTAGAGTGGGGAAATCTAGAGATTCCCACTGGAAATGTTCCCTGAGAGTGTGAAGGGTTTCCCCAAAGGAAAGATCTTCTGGTTGGGAGGCTGATGGAATGGATTCCTCTGCATCTGAATCCTCATAAGCAGTCAGAGGTTGTTGTTCCTTTTCAAAATCTGAATAATCAGATTCCTCAGAATCCTGTTCTGTCAATTTCAGAAGGGGGGTGTCTTTTCCTTTTAGAAGTTGTGGCCTGACTACCCCTGATAAGGGAGATGAGATCATCTGCCATTTTAAGCATTTATGCTTGGGGTGGTGGAGCAAGAGGGTGGCAAGAGGCAGATTTTCTAGAAGTAGCCTGGCTTCTAGGTCTAAGAGTATCCATTGGTCTGAGAGAAACGGTAGTTGGATGAGATGATGTTTTTTGTCTAGAACTGGTAGTGCGAGAGGCCTCCTCGGAAGCCGGTGCGCCTGCGTCGCGGCTCCGGATCCAACACAGGCAGAGACAGCCAAAGGCTCGGAAGACGAAGAAGATTTCTGCAGCATACCAGACTCCAAAAGGGTCTCGGTAGAGGCCTGCATAGCTATCGAATTGGGCATCAGGGGCTGAGAAAGCAACTCACTGAATTCCAGAGAACTATCTGCTTAGCGGCAGAGTCATCGGAAGGCTTAGCCTTGTGTGATCTTGTCTCTATCTTTATCTCTGCGTTTTTACGGAATTCCACTGATTGTTGGCTGATGGATGCCATTTCAGAATGCAAATACGAAAGACAAAAATACCTGTCTACAATAAGAGCTCTACGGCAAATAGTTCTCATGTTAAAGAGGGCAAAGAACCAGCAACAGGGGACATCGTGGTCTGGGCATAAGCAAGTGACGCAGTATAAATGGAAGTCTCTGTGTGGGATCTGCTTTCCACAGGCGAGACAAACTTTTTCCATTTGTTAGTGGAAGAAAAAAGGATCCCCAACGGGGTACTTAGCTTTTGACATTTTCAGCTGTAATTCAAACTCCGGTAGCGACCGATCGGCACACTTGTCAACTGCTTCTGATACGGGCTCTACAGCAAGAAAGACTGATGTAATGGTGTCGGCTGCCTTGCTTTATAGCACTGATGACCTGACGTCAGACTACAGGTAACAGCAACCGACTCAGAAAAACATTGACTCTGGTATTCGGGCTGGCAGAGGGCTACCACAGCAGGGATAACCAAACAGGTGATGACTACAACAGTGAAACACAAAGAACATTTAGTTAACAGACAGAACTTACATACATACATGTTTACATCTCAACAGCTTACTACAAAATGGCAGTCAAGACTTGCACATGTTCAGTATTTATACACTTCTTCAAGCCCTTGGATAGCTTCTTAAAGGTACACACACACACACACACACACACACACACACACACACACACACACACACACACACACACACAGATCTAGTCATTATTAAAAGCAAAGCCACTTCACTTCTTTACATCCCAGCAGGGGGGCACAATCAGGAAGAGAAACTGCAGGTGCAACATGGTTACTCATTAAAAATGTAACACAATACCCATGGGTGAAAATGATGCAAGACAAAGTATTCACCAAAACCAACATGCAGGATGGGAAGAGCAAATCTCTCTGTGTTATAAAACGATATCTGAAAAAACTGAAATCACAAACATCTCGAATACTGGTCCGACACACTCATTTCAAGATAAGGCACTGAATGAGGCAAGACTCCACGAGCAAATAGAGGAAGACAATCTTAATATTCAAACAAGCCTTACAAAAAGACCCTCTCAAAAATAGTTTAACCACATCTGTTTTGTAATACCTAGACTTTTAAATCTCTACTATGCAATGTAATTGACATTACAGGAAATCTTCCAAACACAAACTTAATCTTATAAATACGCAGATTATAAAAGTAATTAACTCAAAGTGAGGACGGAGAGCAGTAAAATCTCTAAAATGAAAATGAGGTCTTGTAGCGAGAAAAGATGAATGCCCCCTTCAATCAAGAACATCCTGATACAATATGAGCTCAAGCATATTATAATCACCCCAGTGAAGAATGGAGACAAAAAAGACAAGGACGATGATCACCAAAATAACTGAAATACATAAAAAAAGGTGTTGCACCCCTAACAAGAGATTGAACAGACCAGAATGGTAATCTCCCTTACCTTGAGCTCAAATAGACAAGCACTTTCACTGTATCAAACTGGCTAATACAAGAGAAAGTATACTGAAGAACTTTAAATTAAAGATTCTTGCAGCAAACAATGGACTTCGATTCTTAAACATTTGGCCCGATTATCAAATTGTCCAAAGACACCCCGACACACTGCTGCTCTCTAGCATCAGTTAGAAGTCACCCTAGTGCAAAAACTGTTATTCCATGCCAATCAAGAAACTTGTACGCTACAGCTAAACTTCAAACTAGCAACTGATAAGACTGCAACCATATACAAACTACAGTCTTCTTATAAATTACTATACATAAAACTCAGCAAAAATTCAAATCTAAAAAAGGGGACAGTGAGGAAATCAATATTATAACAATGTCCCCACCCCAGTATATTTTCTGTTACCTTGAGCACCTTGTAAAATACTTTCATTCAGGAAAGACTTGAAGTAATATGTTGGGCAAAATCATCAACAATTAAGTGGTGGACATCAAAGACAGTATTCTCTGCAGTACTCCTTTGCCAAAGCCTGACCTTCTTCTAGAGTCAGCAACTAACTGGATCTATGGGTATCCAGGCTGCAGCTCACCTATATGTTAGCTACATATTTTACATCTAAGCACACAGCCCTTAAACAAACAAACAAAAAGAAAAACAAGTCTACAGGAGTGAAACGACTTTTTGTTTTTGTATAAAATTGTGCGCATGCATCATTTTGCATGTGAACACTTCTATATACAAAACCAAAAGGTTTTGCACCTGTTTAAAAATAAGCCCATTTTAAAATGTGCTTCTGAATGCAGAAGACAAAATATACACAGCCATGTTCATGGCATTAATATTAATGACTGGGCAGGTGGTGCTTACATTACTTTGGGTTCTAGTTGTAATTATACTGCATTAGCATAGGTAAGTAATTGTACATTGGGTATGTAATTGCCAAACTATTAAATTAACAGTTTGGCAAAAATAAATCTTTACTGCTTTTGCCAAACTGCTAAATTTACTAGTCTGGCAATTACATAACTAATTTACAATTACCTACCTATGCTAAACCAGCATAATTACAGCTAGAACCCAAAGTGACATAAGCCCTGCTTGCCCAACCACAAGTATTCATGCCATAAAACAGGGCTTGGCATATTTTGTCTTCTGTGTCAGAAACAATCTTTTAAACGTTACATTTTTTAAATGTAAAACGTACTCTTCTTTCCTTACAAAAAAGTGTTTGCGTGCATAAGGATGCACACAAACACTTTTTTGTTTAAAAAGAAAAGTTTGCTTTGCGTCTTTAAACATGTCAAGTCTGTGCTTCTTCTCTATGGGTACATAAACTTACTCACACCAGACCAACCCTAAATTTTAACATGTATTATACATTCATTTATATTAACAAATGTCACTATATCCATACTCACAACAAAGTTAATTAAGAAAACAAAAGATCAGTGTCATACAACCCCATGCCTACATTTATCAACATACACTTCTTACATATCTGGTGATTAAGCATTCTCTTCAGTTAACTGCACATTAAAGTAAATATCTTATTCTATTCAAACTATGCAAATCACAAGCAAGAGGAATACAGAATATGCATACATCTCTATAAGCACTTTGCACAATAAGCAATAAATATGCATCAATACGACATGTGGTCACTTGTTTAGACTATACAGACTTTCAATATGAAACACTTACAAGATCTTGCGTGATATTACCTGCATCCCCAAAACTGCCTATTTCTGCATTAAAAATTAAAATGTTAGCTATGGAGTAAACTTAAATGTATTATTATTATGTAGATCAAGAAGTTATGTACTCACCATAACGTCGTTCGATGTATGTAGTCCATCTCGCCTCACATTCTTACCCATGGGTTCGGAGCCGAACATCGGCTCCGACTCGGCCGATTTTTGTCTCTCATTGGCTGGGCTAAGAGGGTATCCCATGGTGCACTGCTCCATATCTCCAGATCTAGTTTGCTGCGAGACAACATATGTATTTCATACACACACCACATCCATATAAACAATCACTAATGATAGGGACTCAACAGGTGACGACCTATAACCCAAATCCTATACTCCAAATCCTCCAGGCAGGGGGAAGGTGCGAGGGTAAGTAAGAATGTTCGGCGAGATGGACTACATACATCGAACATTATGGTGAGTACATAACTTCTTGATGTTATGTAGTCCTATCTCGCCTACATTCTTACCCGTGGGACAGCGTCCCTAGCACCTACATCCTGGGTGGCTCATAGGAAAATACTCCTGAGAAGTGTGGAACCAAAGGAAGATCTGCCCCTGGAGACCACGTCCAATGTGTAATGAGAAATAAAAGTGTGAGGAGAAGCCCAAGTAGCTGCAGCACATATATCATCCATTGACAATCTAGCTTGATAGGCTGTGGATGTGGAAACAGCCCGCATAGTGTGTGCCTTGACTGGAAATGGCATCTACTGGGACTCCTTTGATAGAAACTCTTTTCCCTGGTGTGCGGACAGGAATTTGTTGGGACGCCTGGGTACGGGCTCCACAGAATCAGGGTTTTCCCACACTCTTCGACAAATGAGGTCAAAAAGTTCAAAGAGTGGAGACACCCAGGAGGCGGAAGGTTGAGCGCCAAAAGCCTTAAGGAATACTGACTCCTCCTCGGAAGGAGTTTTGGAAGGCCAGCCTCCTCTTTGTTTCAGTATCTCCAAGATATCTGAGAAGGAAACCTCATCAGAGGTCAGTATCGGAGGTGAGAGACTCATCCTGGGAGTCTATGTGCTTCCTCTTACACAATTTCTTTCTAGGAGGCTCCTCAGGCACGGACTCTGGGAGGCCCTCAGAAAGTTGGGGACCACTTGTGGGGGTATCCTTAGGGCCTGGCGCTCTACTGTCCAAGGATAGGTAAGTGTCAGAGGCTCTCGCTGGGGTGGTGGGGGACGGAATGACCAACCCGGGTGATGTAGCTGACTATCTTACCAGCGTGCTCCGCATGGCCTCTAAGGCAGGTCCTCCCGGGTCCGAGGACTGAGATCCCCTGAGCCGATGCACCGAGTGGGAGGCTCGGAACCGCCAGTTGTCCCGAAGTATCCCCCTCAGGCCCGACCGAAGAGACCAGAGTCTCGAACCCTGTGGACGGAACCAACAAGGTCGGAGCCGATGTCGGCACCGATAGACCCAAAGGGGGTATCGGAGCTGGCATAAAAACATCACTCGGAGCGGAGCATACCAGCTCCGACGACAAGGAAGTGCTCGGAGGAGGAATCATCGAAATGGTCACAGAAACTGGCTCCGGAGCCGAGTGGGTCGGAGCCGAGAACAATTTGGCCAACACCGGCGACTGCAGGAGACTCTGCACTACCCTATCAACATCCAAATCAGAAAGCCTGGAGGATTTGGAGGAGAGCGATGGAGATTGGGGTCTCTTGTCCGGTGAACCATGCCCGACACTGGGTGACCGGCTCCGAATGGGCTCAAGAATAATTGCAGTCGACGCCGATTTGGTTAACATTGATACCTCCTGCGGCTCCGAGGACAGTGGAGCTGAGGAGGTAGAGTCCAAAACAGTAATCTTCTCCGGAGGCTCCGAAGAGGCACATGGAGCCGGAGACCTTTCTTAGACTTGGAAGCTTTAGAGTTAAGACTGGGTACTAGAAGCTGAACCTATAACTTCCTCAAATGATGGTTTCAAGAGTCCCTTTAATATTAATTTGTTTTTTCTCTCCTGGAGCACCCTTGGACTAAACGTATGGCAAAAGCTACACGACTCCTGTAAATGGATGGCTCCAAGGCAGTAGACAGAGAGTGTCCATCCGTGATGGACATTTTATATCCACATTTGGAACATTTCTTAAAGCCAGAAGGCTTATGTTCCTTCTGATCTTTGGACATTTTATAATAAATGTTAGTGAAGCAGCTAGATGCAACTTACAAGAAAGGGCGGGAAACACCACAAAATATAGAACACCAGAACAAAACACCGAACTAGCACACTGAGAACCTCTAACTGAAACGGTTCACAAACAAGATAGATACACCAGGAAAAAAGTACCAGCCACACACAAAGAACCTCTAACTGAAACGGTTCTTATGGGTATTACGCAGGAAAAACACAACTACCAAGGTTTATCCAACAACAGGGGGAGGGACTAGGTCCTCTAACTAAAACGGGCCTAGCCCGCTGGAACAGTTAGGGATACCAAAACAACTAACACTCTCAAGCACTGGAAACACACACACAAAATTAGCGATCAGCAACAAGAATAGCTATTAAAAAAGCTTTTGGGTCTGAACTAACAACTTTCTCAAAGAGAAATAGCCAGGCGAGACCACGTCCGAGCTACACAAGCGGCAAACGAGATCTGGGGATATGGAGCAGTGCAATGAGAGACTTTGAGCTAGTAAAAATCATCCGAGTTGGAGCCGATGTTCGGCTCCGAACCCACGGGTAAGAATGTAGGCGAGATAGGACTACATAACATCACTAGTTCAAGGATTAGTCCATAAAACAAAAATTCCCTTGTGTGTTTCTTATATAATTTTCATACTTTTATGACCCTCATCGCTGTATCACTGGCTTTTTGAAACATCTACTGTCATGGTGATGGTGGTTGTGGGGCACCATAAACATGACCTTACAAAAGTGGCATTTCTTGTAGCCTATCCATTGCTGGTTTAGTGCTGATAAACGGTTACATACCCAACAGAAAAATATATTTAAAGAATGCAAATTTATATTTTATTTCCCAGCTTCTGCATTCCTTAATTACCCCAGTGAACACAGATCTGTGCAGTAATGTAAAAAAAACATTGGTACAGTCTGTTATTTCACCTGCCACAATACCCAATTCCTTTTCATACCAAGAAACACAGTGAGAACCACTACTGCCACAAGCTTTCTCCACTGTCTGGTAAAGGCAAATACAGCTTTGTTACACCAAAGGACCTGTTGCTAAATAAAGTCCAGAGTACCATCCTTGTTTTAACAAATCTCAAACAAACTGCACCCTCATCAACTTATAGGCTAACACCTAGATATAAATTCCTTCACCTTAACTTACCACTGAAACTAGTTGTTGCGCCACCTACACTGTTTAACCATATATTACAAAGTACAGTTGTGTAAAATTGTACCACAACAGTAGATGTTCTTTTCACTGTCCCAGTATTCCTTACATTAAGGATCACCTGACAAAGGTGGCCCGACGTCCGGCCAGTATAACAAAGCCTTTAGGTTGCTAAGGGTATGCCATACATCACACACATGCTCCTTGCGTAGCGTAGGGCATAAAGGTGATGTCTGGATGTATCATCCTCAGTACAGAGAGCCCCAGCAACGACGACAGTCCAAGTAAAGGAAAAGAAAAGGTAATAACTTTTGAGATCCAAGAAAAAACAGTTTGGTTGGATGCAGCTAATCCCAAGGACCTGGGATGAAAGGAAATGAGCTGATCACACTTCCTAATAGTCTTATCCAAATAAAACCTGAGTTGTCTATGGACATCCAACATGTGCAGCACCTTCTCACTGGCAGATTGCGGAGAAGGGAATAAAGTAAGCAAATGAATAAACTAATTAAGTAACTCATTCACCACCTTGGCCATAAAAACAAAGATTAGTATGCAAGGACACCCTGTCCTTATGAAACGCCGGAAGCACAGACAAGCCATAAGGGCTTGAAGTTCAGACAAGCCATAAGGGCTTGAAGCTCAGACACTGCTCTGGCAGAATTAAAGGCTAACAAAAGAAGTGTCTTCCAAGAGCAATTTTGCAAGGAAGCTGAAGCTGCAGGGTCAAAAGAAGCCAGAGTTTATTTTTCCAAAACAAAATTAAGATCCTAGGGAGGAGGAACAGACTTCGTGAGAGGCCCAATATGAAGGTTTAGCCTCAAATCTAGAAGCCAAAGGAGGAGCAGATACAGGCAAACAGGCAGAGACAGATAAGTAGGTCTTAACAAAAGAATAAGCCAAATCAGCACTCAGTAATTCACACAGATAAGAGAGAATCAAAAGAATATCCAGAGAAAGTGGATCCAGGTTACGAGGAAGACACCAAACAGAAAACCTCTTCCATCTGGATAAAAAATAATTTTCTAGCATTGGGTTTCCTGGCCTCCTGCAGGACTCTAAGCACCTCCTCAGAAAAAAGGTGGCGATGTGGAATCAAAATCCAATCGTCCTCAGTGTCAGTTGAAGATCAGACAGGTGGGGATGGATGTGAGATCCCTTGTTCTGTGTGAGTAGGTCCACCCTGTGAGATAACTTGTGATGACTGCCCTTAGCTAAATGCAAATGAAGAGGGAACCAATGCTGTCTTGGCCAAAAGGGAGTCACCAATAAGATTTTGGGAGCATCCTGTTGAATTTTGAACAGGACTTTTGTAATGTGGATAAGGGGAGTAAAAGCATAAAGAAACATCCTCTTCCAAGAAAAAGATAGGGCTTGCACCTTCCAAAACAGACAAACTGGGACTCTGGCACAAAATAAAGGAAGTTGTCTGTTCAGAGGGGAGGCAAAAAGATCCATTTCAGAAGTATCCCACTTGTGGACAATGTCCAGAAACACTTTCCTGTGAAGCATCAGAGTGTGTCTGCCACAATATTTTGACCTGAGCGAATGTAAACTGCCTGAAGAGACACTTAATACTGGACTGTTGAACAGGCAAGCACAACCCCCTGCACCTTTAGGGAGCCAAAAGCTGCTCTTTGCCCCATGTCTGAAGCATCTGTGAACAGCTCCTGCTAGGGAAGAGGGGGATGAAAAGGGAGCCTAGGATTTAGAGATAACTGGTGGATCCACCAGCGATGTTCCTTCTTGAGACAAGGTAGAAGAAGAAAGTACAGTTGTGTACACTTACCATAAATGTAGATGTTCGAGTGTATTCACTGTTGCAGTCATTACATTTGGGTTATATGCCTGCAGGTAGCCCTCAGCCGGCCTGAATACCAGAGTCTTGGATTCCTGCATCGGATGCTGCCTCTTCTTCCATGACGTCAGGTCGTCAGGGATATAAAACATGCAGCCAATGCCATATCATCAGTTTTTCTTGCCCCAGATGTCAGGTGCCCCCATAATGGGAAGCAACTATATGTTATGTTACACCTCCAACAAAGAGCAAATACACCAGAAAGCTCAAAAACACCAAACAAGAAGGAAAGGTAGAGCCAAGAGAAGTCAGGCGAATGGAGGGAGGGTAACCAGGACTGCAACAGTGAATACAGTCGAACATCTACATTTATGGTAAGTGTACACAACTGTACTATGTCCTTCGTGTTTCACTGTTGCAGTCATTACATTTGGGTAGATTCCCAAAGCTAAGGAAGGGAGGAGAAGGTTAGAGAGCATTAGGACCAGCTATTAAGCCCTGCAATACTGCAGTGGCAAAACCAGCTCTGGATTTAGAAAAAATAAGCATGTGGTAATGCTTGTTGAAGGTATGAACAGAGCTCCAGATAGCAGCTTCTAGGATGCCCCTGGTAGGGACCCCTCTGAGAAAGGCTATAGAGGCAGATGCAGCCCTGGTGGAATGTGATCTTATCCTCTGTGGGGTAGGTTTTCCATGGTGCTTATAGAAGAAATGAATGCAATGGGTTATCCATTTAGAAATAGTTTGCTTTGAAATGGCCTTCCCCTCGGCCCCTGCAGCAAAGCCAACTAGCAGCTGTTCATATTTTGAGAGGCTTAGTCCTGTCCAAGTAAAATCTAAGTGGTCTGTGCACGTCCAAAGAGTGAA
This sequence comes from Protopterus annectens, assembly GCF_019279795.1. Lineage (NCBI taxonomy): Eukaryota > Metazoa > Chordata > Ceratodontiformes > Protopteridae > Protopterus > Protopterus annectens. The sequence continues at coordinate 592,376,370 of NC_056741.1, forward strand.
GAATTCGTTCTCCTTTGTTTTGTGGATTAGGGAAAAAGGTAGGCAAATGAATGGATTGATTTAGGGCCACACTAGACACCACCTTGGGCAGAAAGGAAGGACTGGTCCTGAGGCAAACCCTGTCGACATGGAAGATAATATAGTACTCCACTGCTATGAGGGCCTATAATTCAGACACTCTTCTTGCTGACGTGATGGCTAGAAGGAAGGCTGTTTTCCTCGAAAGGAATTTTAAGTCGGCAGTTGCAACTGGTTGAAATGGAGAGCGAGTTTTTCCAATACAAAGTTAAGGTCCCAGGCTGGAGTAGGGACTTGCCTGGGGGGGGGGGGTTCTTAAACTTTTAGCCCCTCTGAGGAACCGCTTCAACAGGGGGTGAGAGAAGAGGGGTGATTCAGTATTATAATGTGCTGACATTGCAGAGGCATGAATTTTAATTGATGAGAAGGATCGGCCCTTGTGGAGCATTTCTGTTAAGTACTGAAGAATATGAGGTAAACTGGGCACCATTAGTGCCCATACCCTGGGTCTGGCTCCAGGAACAGTATCTTTTCCACTTTTCAGCACAGGATTTTCTAGTACTAGGTCTCCTTGCTTTCAGAATGACCTCTAGCGCCTGCTTACTCTGGTATGCCTTTGGAGAGCTCAAGGAATTAGCTAGGCTGCAAAGTTCAGGATATGAAGATGGGGGTGCAGAATCTGGCCCTCCTGCTGGGACAGCAGGGTAGGTGTCTGAGGTAGGTGCCATGGATCCAGCAGTATGATGCTGAGCAAGAGGGGGTACCAGTGCTGGCGAGGCCAATCTGGTGCAACAAGAATTGTCCTTGGTTTGTCCTGTTTGATCTTTAGCAGAACCTTCGAGAGGAGAGGCAGAGGAGGAAAGACAAACTGAGAGGCTTTCTCGGGTAAAGGACAGGGCATCCACTTTCCAAGCTTGGCTGTGGGGAGTCCTTGTGCAAAATTTGTCCAACTGGTAGTTCTGGGGGGAGGCAAACAGGTCTATCTCTGGAGTCCCCCATTTGTTCCTCAAGAGGTTGAATACTTTGGTTCCAGTTTCCATTTGTATGGGTTCATGATATTTCTGCTTAGGTCGTCTGCCAGTGAATTTAGCTTGCCTGGCAGGAACTGAGCTTGTAGGTGCACTTGATAGCTCAAGTCTATGCTCCACAGAGCCATGGCTAGTCTGCAGAGAGGGTACGAGTGGGTTCCCTCCTGCTTGTTTATGTACCACATAACTGTGGTGTTGTCTGTCTTTACCAGTAATTGTCCTGGAAGGATGTGGTCCTTGAAGGCTGTCAGGGAATTCTGTACAGCTAATATTTCTTTTTGGTTGATATGCAGGTGCATCTGACTCTGGTTTCATTTGCCCTGAATGCACTGCCCTGCCAAGTGAGCCCCCCATGCATAGTCTGATGCATTGGTAGTCAGGATTTGGGCGGCAGGGGACAGAATGAAAGGGAGACCCTTGTTGAGGTGGCAGGCCTTTGCCACCAAAGGAACTCTGTCTTTATGCAAGGAATGATAGGAATCATTGATTCCAGGTCTTGAGAATGCTGACACCATAGGCTTTTTTAGATACCATTGTAGTTTCTTCATAAGCAGTCTTGCATATGGAATTAGTAGAATGCAAGAGGTCATGTACCCCAGGGCTTGCAGAATTTTCCTTGCAGATAGCTGGGTCTTTGTGGCCAGTAGTTTGAAGTAGGCTATCAAATAAACGTGTTTCTCTGGCCATCTGGGAAGTTGTGTTCAAGCTTGCTCCCAGGAATACAATCTGTTGGCAGAGTACTAGATGAGATTTCTTTTCGTTTATGGTGCACCCCAGCAAGGTTAGAAGTTTTACAAATGCCAGATACTTTAATAGCATGTCCTGGCTTCCAGCCTGAATCAGTCCAGGTATGGGTATATTTGAATATTTCTCTGCCTGCAAAATGTAATGGCTGGAGCTAGACACTTTGTGAATACCCTGGGCGCAGTAGATAAGCCAAAGGGAAGTGCAAAGAACTGATAGTGCATAGAGCCTGCTCTGAAGTGTAGGTATTTCCTGCAAGATTCCCTTATTAGAATGTGCAGGTAATCTTCCTTTAAGTCTAAGGTTGCCAACCAGGCATTTTTGCCTAGCATAGGAAGCAGCTGTTGAAGTGTTAGCATTTTGAGATTACCAAAAAGGTGTTCAGAATAGAGAGGTCCAGGATAGGGCGCCAGGAGCTGTCTTTTCTGGGTACTAGGAAAAGTCTAGAGTAAAAACCTTGTCCCCTTTCTTCTGCTGGGATTGGTTGAATAGCCCTGATACTTAGAAGAGAGAGAACCTGCTGTTGAGCCTCTGCCCATTGATTTGGGATAGGTCTGGCCAACCGTTTGGGCTTGGTAAGGTGTGAAAGTGGAATCCGTATCCTTGGAAAACTATATTTAAACCCATTTGTCCTGGGTAAGGAGTTCCCAGTTTTTTGCATGCAGAGTGAGCTTTCCTCCTAAGGGAGCAAGCAGTTGAGCAGGGCTTGAAAGGGTTAATGTTAAGTCGTTGTGACATTTTTCCACAGGGGGGTGTCTTACTACTTCCTTCTTTGGAAGTGGGAGCCCCCCACTGCTTAGGCCTGTGTGTAGTCTGAGACTGTAACCTAGATGGTCGGCTGTTCCTGGGTTTGGAGCGAGATGGCTTGGAAGAGACTGGAAATCTTAGAAGGCCAATGCCTACTAAATCTGGGAGCCTGTTACTGCAGGAAATCTTTAACAGTTTGCATAGATTTAGCTTTTTCCTCTATCTTTTTACGGATTTCTTCTGCTTTGTTGCCAAACAGGCGGTCTTGGTTTAAGGGAGCATCCAGTAATTTAGCTTTAATATGGTCTGGCAAGTTTTGCTCCTTAAGCCAAGCATGCCTTCTAAGTACAGACCCAGTGACAGCAGCCCTGCAAGATGCTTCTAAAGAGTCAAAACCACATTGCAAAGTATGTTTACCAACTTGTTCAGTAGAATGCATTAAATCCTGTAATTCTTTATGTTCAGCACAGTCAGGAATCAACATAATTTTCTGTTTAAGTAGTCCCATAACATGCTGCTGATACTTACATATGAAACTGGCAATTTAAGGCCCTAATGGCCAAAGTAGCAGAAGTGTATACCTTCTTACCCCATATGTCCAAGGTCCTGGAATCTCTATCGGGGGGGGGGGGGGGTAGGGTTTTTGGCAGCAGTAGCCTTAATGCCCTTTGGTCCTTGGGAAATGGTCTCTGGATCCACAGTAGGATTCTTGAAGAGGAACTTATGAGACTCAGGTGCTCTGTAATACCTGTCAGGTTTTCTGGGAGCTGGAGGTAAAGTGTCTGGGGCCAGGCTAGATTCCAAGAAGGCATCATCTACAATGTCCAGAACAGGAGGGATAGCTAAAGGCTTGTGTTGGGGGAGGAGTAAGAATTCCCGAAGCCTCTTTTTGGAGTCAGAGTAATCCTGGTTTCCCAGCGGAAATGCTCCCTAAGAGTGTGCAAGGTTTCACCAAAAGAAAAATCGTCTGGCGGGGAAGAAGAGGGAATGGAATCCTCTGCATCAGAATCCTCATAGGTAGAATAAGGGCAAATCCTGGTAATCAGAAGAAACAGAAATTTCAGAATCCTGATCAGAAGGAAAATCAGTTCTAGGTCTCTCAGAGGGGGAAGGCTGGCTTCCCCTAATTAAAGTAATAAGGTCTTCAGCCATTCTAAGCATTTGTTTTTTAGGCATATGGGCCTGACCATGTGGTTTGGTCGTCGGTTTTCTAGGCGTGGGTCAAGTTTTAGGCTTTGATGAAGAAGACTGCGTCGGTTTAAAATGCAAATCTGTAGGCCTGAATACACCCTCAGAAGCCGGTGCCTGCACAGCGGCTCCGGACCCATCCAAGGTAGAGACATCCGCAGGTTCCATAGTCGAAGAAGCATCTCGGGGCATACCGGACTCAGAATGGGTCTCAGTAGAGGCTTGTGAATCTGAAGTAGCAGGTATCAGGGACTGCGAAAACACCTCAATGAGTACCGGCGAACTGGTGACTAGCTTAACAGAAGCGTCGGAAGTTTTGGACCTATGCGGTCTCTGTCTTTATCCTTACGTTTTTTCGGAATATCGGTAGTTGGATAGCTTACCGAAGCTATTTCTGGATAGTTAAACGGAGTACCAGAAGAATTTGCTGTGAAAATATACAGACAACAAATAGTTTGGGGGTTGAATAAGGCACAAAACCGACAGCGAAAGATGTCGTGGTCTGGGCTTAAGCAAGGAATGCAGTACGAATGAAGATCACGGATGAAGACCTTTATGAGGGATTTGGTTTCCACAGGTAAGACAATTGTTAACTTTTACTGACATTGGTTAAGAGCAAGAAAAAGGATCCCCAACGGGGTACTTAACTTTTTTTTCTTAGACTTCAGTTCTGAAGCTCGAAAATGAAAATTTCAGGAGCCGGCCGACCAGCACTTCTGAACTGCTTCTGCTTCAGGCACCGCACGGCAAGGAAGACTGATGTAATGGTGTCGGCTGCATGTTTTACACCCATGACGACCTGACGTCATGGAAGAAGAGAGAGCATCCGACGCAGGAATCCAAGACTCTGGTATTCAGGCCGGCTGAGGGCTACCTGCAGGCAGATAACCCAAATGTAATGACTGCAACAGTGAAACACGAAGAACATCTACAAATTCAAGGGGATGCGCATGTTGAAGCCTAACTAATTTCTGAAACCAATGAAACTTTCTCCTGTGGAGTCTGGCCAGTGGAAGCATAGGGATAGTGGATGCCATGAATCCCAGAGCTCCCAGAAACTCACTGGCTGTAACAGTGGCCAGAGGAAAGAGAGTTTGAAAGAAAGAAAGAAATGAGTATCAATGCCTTGGGAGGAAGCAGGGATGCCAGCATACATACCATCTGGATCCTGTACCAGAGAAAAACATAGCCTTCAGAAAGAGTCAGAAAAGACTTTGAAATTTACTGTGAACCAGAGTCTTTGCAGAAGGGAAATGGCAAGAGAGGATAGACTGGGATATTGAAATAAGCATCCTTGAGATCCATAGACACCATACAAGCCTGAGGAAGAAAGAAAGGGAACAAAGTCTGAAGGGACACCATTTGAGAGAAAGGCATCTTCAGAAAAGTGCTTAGATGAGACAGGTCTAGAATTAGTCTCAAAGTACCCTCTTTTCTGGGTACTAGAAATGTCTTGAAATAAAACCCCCTCCCCCTTTGTTCCCACTGATGTTAGGAAATTCACTTTTTTCCACTGTAGTGCGATGTTGGAGTTGGTATATTTAATTTATGGGGGTGTGGGTGGAGGGGAGAGCCTCCCCACGGGGGTGCATGGGGGTTCGCTTCCCTGCAGAAACACAGTAGAAAGTGTGTTTGTTAGTTAGGTGTAGTTATAGGTTTAGAGGATGTTATTTACATACTCACTGTAGTTTTCAATGTTATGAAGCACACTTTCAGTGTTCTGAGTTTTCAATATTTTGGGATTTAGGTGTTTTGGTCTCAATGTTATGAAGATGAAGTAGACATATACACACACACACACACACACACACATTTTATATATATACACATATATATATATATATATATATATATATATACATATATACATATATATATATATAGGTTTACCTTTATAAGTTTATAAGGTAGAAAATCATATTGTCGATCGGCCCGTTATGCGAACCGAAATGACGAATTCTGTATGTCGAACGTCACAGAAGTTCTAAACTCAGCAAATCGAACAGCTGATTCACTGAGTTTCGAACTCCAGTGTCTAACACGCAATGTAATGCAGGGGGCAAGCCCCCCATGCACTCCTCACACCCCCCTACTTTAATATTCCAACTCCAATATCGCACTACAGTGGGGAAAGGGTCCATTTCCCAATCCCCACTATAGTACAATCCGCAACCGAAAAGCTGAATCTGTAATGAGCGAATATCACTGTGCCTTTGCACACTGCACATTCGATGCATTTTTTTTGGCTACAAGAAAACTGGAAAACGTCCTTTCGAACAATCCACTTTCATACATGTGCAGTACGCACATATAAAGGTAATCCTATATATGTGTGTGTGTGTGTGTGTGTGTGTGTGTATATATATATATATATATATATATATATATATATATATATATATATAAATATATATATATACAGTATCATGTGCACATGGTACTCGAATGTTTATAAGGCAGTCATAAAATCAGATAATTGAATGTGCACATTGATTATATGGCCTGCTGACATGATCCCACTGAATACTGGTTGGGCAACCATCATCTTTACAGAGAGAGAGAAGGGTGTGTTTAAATTGTCAGTATCTTGTACTTTTGGATATGTTACATTTGTATAGCACCACTCACTAATACTACGTCTGTCACCACAAATAAATTTACCCACAAAAAGAAACAATTAAAATACTTCTTTGATCACCTTAAATGATTAAGTCCCCACCAATAATATTGAAATACATAATGAAGTGCAACAAAAATATTCTACGTAATCACTTGGTGAAAACATGAGTAGAACAGCATCATAAATAGAAACAGTTTCATGATTTAGTAGCCTTCTGTTTCTAAATACATTTAATATTCATGGAGTCATTCAGACCTAGTATCTTTATTGCTTTCAACTTTAGCCACAAGCATAGCTACTTAATATCCAGTAACAGTACTTTGAAATAGGAATTCCACATTCACCTTCCTCTATATATGCAAACAGACTGTGGAATGAGTAGGTAAAAAGTACAGTTGTGTACACTTACCATAAATGTAGATGTTCGAGTGCATTCACTGTTGCAGTCATCACATTTGGGTTATCTGCCTGCAGGTAGCCCTCAGCCGGCCTGAATACCAGAGTCTTCAGATTTCTGCATCGGATGCTGTCGCTTCTTCCATGACGTTAGGTTGTCAGGTGGTATAAAACCTGCAGCTAACGCCATTACATCAGTTTATCTTGCCCCAGATATCAGGTGCCCCCACAAAAGGAAGAAATTATATGGTATGGAACACCCCCAGCAAAAAGCAAATACACATGATATAATATATGCCAAACAAGAAGGAAAGGTAGAGCCAAGAGAAGTCAGGGGGTTGGAAAGAAAGAACCAGGACTGCAACAGTGAATACACTCTAACATCTACATTTATGGTAAGTGTACACAACTGTATTAAGTTCTTCGTGTTTCACTGTTGCAGTCATCACATTTGGGTTGATTCCCAAAGCTAAGGAAGGGTGGAGGCAGTTAAAGAGCATTGGGGTTAGCAATCAGGCCCTGTAAAGACTGCTGTGGCAAATCCAACTCTGGATTTAGAAAAGACAGGCAGGTGGTAATGCTTAGTGAAAGTGTGTACAGAGCTCCAGGTAGCAACTTCCAGGAAGTCCCTGGTAGGGACTCCTCTGAGAAATGCTGTAGAGGTAGATGCAGCCCTGGTGGAATGTGATCTTATCCCGTGGGTTAGGTTTTCATGGTGCTTGTAGCAGAAATGGATGCAATTGGCTATCCATTTGGAAATGGTTTGCTTAGAAATGGCCTTCCCCTCTGTCCCTGCAACAAAACTAACTAGCAGCTGGTCAGATTTTCTGAGAGGCTTAGTTCTGTCCAAATAAAATCTAGGCTGTCTGTGCACATCCAGAGAATGCAATATCCTTTCCCCCTTATTTTGAGGATTAGGGAAAAAAGGAGGCAAATGAATGGACTGATTCAGAGCCACACTAGACACCACCTAGGGCATAAAGGATGGCTTAGTCCTGAGGGAAACCCTGTCCGTATGGAAGATAATGAAGGGTTCCACTGCCATGAGAGCCTGCAGTTCAGACACTCTTCTTGCTGAAGTGATGGCTAGAAGTAATGCTGTTTTCCAGGAAAGGAATTTTAGCTCTGCTGTAGCAGCTGGTCCAAAAGGGGGAAGAGTGAGTTTTTCCAATACAAAGTTATGGTCAGCTGGTCCAAAAGGGGAAAGAGTGAGTTTTTCCAATACAAAGTTATGGTCCCAGGCTGGACTACGAGCTTTCCTGGGGGGGGCCTTAAATGTTTGGCCCCTCTAAGGAATTGTTTTAGCAGGAGAGAGAAGAGGGGTGGCTCAGTATTATAATGTGCTGAAATGGCAGAGGCATGAAACTTAATGAAGTGAAAGATAGGCCCTTGTGGAGCACTTCTGTTAAATAATCTAGAATATGGGGTAAGCTGGGCACCGTTGTGCCTCTTTCCCCTGAGCCTGGCTCCAGGAACAGTATCTTTTCCACTTTTCTGAATAGGAGTTTCTAGTACTAGGCCTCCTTGCCTCCAGAATGACATCCAGCACCTGCTTACTGAGGGTTGCTAGGGGTGAGCTCAGGGAATTAGCAAGGCTTACAAGGGTTCAGGGTTTGAAGCTGAGGGTGCAGAATCTGGCCCAGCTGCTGGGACAGCAGGGAGGGGGGTTTGAGGCAGATGCCATGGATGTAGCACTGTTAGCCTGTGCTGTCGTGGCCAGTCTGGGGCAATCAGTATTGTCCTTGGCTTGTCCTGTTTGATCTTTAGTAGAACCTTCAAGAGGAGAGGCAGAGGAGGAAAGGCATAAATTGAGAGGCTTTCCCAGGTAAAGGACATGGCATCCACTCTCCAAGCTTGACTGCGGGGAGTTCTGGTGCAAACTTTGTTCGACTGGTTGATCTGAGGGGAGGCAAACAGGTCTACCTCTGGTGTCCCCCATTTGTTCCTCAAGAGCTTGAATATTTTGGGTTCCAGTTTCCATTCGTGTGGGTCTATGATATTTCTGCTTAAGTTGTCTGCCAGTGAATTTAGTTTGCCTGGCAGGAATTGAGCTTGCAGGTTTCACTTGGTAGTTCAAAGCTGTGTTCCACAGAGTCATGGCTAGTCTGCAGAGTGGGTAGGAATGGGTTCCCCCCGCTTGTTTATGTACCACATAACTGTGGTGTTGTCTGTCTTTACCAATAGTTGTCCTGGAAGAATAAGGTCTTTGAAGGCTGTCAGAGCATTCTGTACAGCTAACATTTCTTTTTGATTGATATGCAGGTGTATCTGTTTTGGGTTCCATTTGCCATGAATGCACTGTCCTGCCATGTGGGCCCGCCATGCATAGTATGATGCACCTGTTGTAAGGGTTTGGGCAGCAGAGGGTAGAGTGAAAGGGAGTCCCTTGTTGTGGTAACAGGCCTCTGCCCAACAAAGAAACTCTACCCTTAGACAAGGGATGATAGGAGGCACCCCTGGGCGCAGTAGATAAGCCAAAGGGAAGTGCAGAAAACTGATAATGCATGGAACTCGCCCTGAAATGTAGGTACTGTCTGCAGAATCAGTTTCTAGGTCTTGCAAATGTTGACACAATAGACTTTTTAGATACCACTGAAGTTTCCTCATCTGCAGTCTTGCATATGGAATTGACAGAATGCATGAAGCCATGAACCCCAGGACTTGCAGGATTTTCCTTGCAGAGAGTTGGGTTTTGTGGCCAGTAGGTTGTGAAATAAACTTGTTTCTCTGGAGTGAGGAATGCCATCTGGGAAGTTGTATTCAAGCTTGCTCCCAGAAATACAATCTGTTGGCAGGGTACTAAATGTGATTTCTTCTCGTTGATGGTGTACCCCCGTGAGGTTAGAAGTCTCTTTACAAATGCCAGGTGTTGTAATAGCAAGTCCTGACTGGGATTTGCAGGTAAGCTTCTTTTAAGTCTAGGGTTGCCAGCCAGGCATCCTTGGCTAGCACAGAAGAAGCTGTTGAGTTAACATTTTGAATTTTGGAACCACCAGAAAGGTGTTGAGAATAGAAAGATCCTGGATAGGATGCCAAGAGTTTTCTTGTCTGGGAACCAGGAACAGTCTTGAATAAACACCTTGTCCCCATTGTTCTGCTGGGTCAGGCTGAATTGCCCTGATCGTGAGGAGAGAGAGAACTTCTTTTAGGGCCTTTGCCCACTGATTTGGGGGGAGGTCTGACCATCCACTTGGGGTTGGTAATGAGTTGAAGTGGAATCTATATCCTAGGGAAACTGTTTAAAACCCATTTGTCATGGGTAATGAGTTCCCAGTTTTTTGCATGCAGAGCGAGCTTTCCTCCTAAGGGAGCAAGTAGTTGAGCAGGGCTTGGAAGAGTTGAGAATAAGTCATTGTGCCATTTTTCCATAGGGGGTGGCTCACTACTCCCTGCTTTGGAAGTGAGAGCCCCCACTGCTTAGATCTGTGCATAGCCTGAGACTGAAGTCTTGGCGGTCTGCTGCTCCTGGGTTTGGACGGAGAAGGCCTGGAAGGGACTGGAAAAGACCGGTTCTTTGAAGGCCAATGCCTACTGAATTCTAGGAGGCTGTACTTGTTAAGAAATTTTTAACAGTTTGCATAGATTTAGCTTTTTCCTCCATCCTTTCGAGGACCTCTTCTGCTTTGTTGCCAAAAGGGTGGTCTTGGTTTAAGGGTGCATCCAGTAATTTAGCTTTAACATAATCTGCCAAGTTTTGTTCCTTAAGCCAAGGATGCCTTCTAAGTACAGACCCAGTGACAGCAGCCCTGCAAGATCCTTCCAAAGCATCAAAACCACATTGCAAAGTATGTTTACCAACTTGTTCAGCAGAATGCATTAACTCTTGCAACTCTTTGTGTTCAACACAGTCAGGAATCAACATAATTTTCTGTTTTAGTACTCCCATAATATGCTGCTGATACTTTAACATATGAAACTGGCAATTTGGCCAAAGTAGCAGAAGTGTATACCTTCTTACCCCATATGTCTAAAGCTCTAGAGTCCCTATCAGAAGGCGTAGGGTTTTTGGCAGCAGTAGCCTTAATGCCTTTTGGTTCTTGGGAAATGGTTTCTGGATCGGCAGTGGGATTTTTGAAGAGGAATTTGCGAGAGTTAGGTACTCTGTAGTACCTTTCAGGTTTCCTGGGAACTGGAGGCAAGGTGTCAGGGGTAAGGCTGGATTCCAAGAAAACATCATCCACAATCTCCAGAACAGGAGGGATAGCTAGAGGCCTGTGTTGAGGCAGGAGTAAAACTTCCCCAAGTCTCTTTCTGGACTCAGAATAGTCCTGACTTTCCCAGCGGAAATGCTCCCTAACAGTATTCAAGGTTTCACCAAAGAAAAATCTTCTGAAGAGAAGCAGAGGGAATGGAATCTTCCGCATCAGAATCCCCATAAGTAGATAAAGGTAAATCATGGTAGTCAGAAGGAACAATGATATCAGATTCCTGATCAGAAGAATCAGAAAGAAAATCAGGTCTAGGTCTCTGAGGGGGAAGGCTGGCTTCCCCTAATTAAGGTAATAAGGCCTTCAGCCATTTTAATCATTTGTTTTTGAGGCATATGGGCCTGAGTATGCGGTTTGGTCGTCAGTTTTCTAGGCATAGTGTGAGCTTTAGGCCTGAGGAATTCGGTATTTGTAGCTTGAAAAGAAGTCATCAGTTTATTATGAAAATCGGTAGACCTGAATACACCCTAAGAAGTTGGTGCCTGCACAGCGGCTCCAGACCCATTCAAGGTAGAGACATCCCACAGGTTCCATAGTAGAAAAAGCATCTCGCAGCATACCGGACTTCAAATGGGTCTCAGTAGAGGCCTGCAAAGCTGTAGTAGTGGGCATCAGGGGCTGCGAAAGCTCCTCACTGAGTACCAGCAGACTGGCGACTAGCTTAACGGAAGCATAGTCAGCAGTTTTGAACCTATGTGGTCTGTCTCTGTCTTTATGCTTAAGTTTTTTCAAAAGATCAGTAGTTGGATGGCTTAACGAAGCCATTTCGGAGTATGGAGATCGAGAACGAAAGTATTTAGCTACAAAAATAGCCCAATGACGAATAGTTTGGGCGTTGAACAAGGCACAAAACCGACAGAGAGGGGTGTCATGGTCTGGCCCTAAACAGGTGATGCAGTAAGAATGAAAATCTCTATGAGGTATTTGCTTTCCACAGGCAAGACAATTTTACATCGGTTAGAACAAGAAAAAAGGATCCCCAACAAGGTACTTATCTTTTTGAAGACTTCAGGTCTGAAACTCAAAAACGAAAACTTCAGGAGTCGGACAACTGGCACTTGCGAACTGCTTCTGCTTCGGGCACCACACGGCAAGAAAGACTGATGTAATGGCATCGGCTGCATGTTTTATACCCCTGACGACCTGACATCATGGAAGAAGCGACAGCATCCAATGTAGAAATCAGAAGACTCTGGTATTCAGGCCGGCTGAGGGCTACCTGCAGGCAGATAACCCAAATGTGATGACTGCAACAGTGAAACACGAAGAACATCTGCAACATTTCATAAATACCCGAACCATATTTGAAACATGTCCGTTCATGCTCCGCTGCACAGTATAAAAGTCTTCAAGAATTGAAATTCCAAACACAGATGTAAATAACCAATCACACAGACGCAGAAGACTGTTTTCATCTTCTGCGCCTGTGTGTGACTGGACGCAAAGGGTGTTCTTAAGGAAGAACACCCTTAAAATAAAAAAAAAAAAAAAAAAGTAATTTTGTTTTTAAATTAAAAGAAAATTAAAATCCTGCCATTTTTTCAGGACAATATGCTGTCTATCATTTTCAGGACAGTGTCCCTTAAATCAGGACAGTCCAGAAAAATTCTGGACAATTGGCAACCCTAACTAGTGTAGTCCAGATACAGATTTGCTGTATCCAAGACTGTTTGTAAGCTTCTGAGCGGTGCCAAAGTCTGCTCTTCAAATTTCCCGTTAGATCCGCTAGTTCTCTCCTCTCCTACACTTTTACTAGCTTATTAGTTTAGTACTTTAACAGACTTTTTGTAGCAATTACTGTGGCACACAGAAGTGCTACCAGCACTAAACGTTCAACAAAGAAACAGCTCCAGTAGTTATTATTAATGCCCACCCCTCCATGCATGTCTAAAGGTCAGTTCCCTGTGCCTTCTCCTATTAACCTAGTGAACTTGGGCATCCTGAGGCAATGTAGCAACTGCCTCATGTACACTAACAACCCTCTCCTCTTACCTCCCAACACTCAGACTTGTGAGAGATGCACTTGTATATCCAAATTGGAATCCACACACTTTCCAGCCAAGACCAGAACAGCTGGTCAAGAGGAGAAACTAAACACTTGCACTGCACCACATGGAACACACAGCCCTCCAGAACACACACCAGCACTGCCTTCACATAAAAACACAAACCACACACCCACCTTCACGGAGGCTCTCAATAAAAATCTACCCAAACAGCAGACACCTTCAAGGCAGAAACACACTCGACCACCACAACACAACACTAATTAAGAGACACACAACTCTCCTAAACAGTATGCCACTCGATCAAAGCCCCCAAGGCAAAACAGCATTCCCAACACACTAGTCATAGGTGACTCGATAGTGAGGCACACTGATGTTCCACTCGATAGGCTGAATAAGGAAAAAGTAACAGTCAGCTGCCAGTCAGGATCCGCTACATAATGCATGCACTCAGCTCCCTCAACAGACACAAATATGACTCTGCCATTGTACATGTGGTGTGAATGACCTGAGATGTACCTCCCCGGACTACATTAAGAGAGACATGGAGGAGCTCTCGGATTATGCAGCCCAGGTGGGTATGACCCTAGCCCTAAGCAGCATCCTACCATCACCAGAATGATAGCATAGTACAAGCAGAAATTGATGGATTTCAACAACTGGCTAAGTTTCTGGTGTGATTCTAAGGGGATCCAGTATCTGTCTGCCTGGGATGACATAAGTGACAGACCTCACTGCTTTGCCAGAGGTGGCCTGCATCTGTCACCCCTAGGCTTCTGGATATTGGCCAAGGCTCTTGCCAACCCTATAGTGCCTTTTTTAGGCGGTTTTCCAAAAAACAAATTACCACCGTAACAGCTACAAACAAATGCAATCAGAGGGTCATGCTGCTCAACGCTAGAAGTCTAAATCTCAAAATGCACTCACTCAAAGCATTCCTTAAAATGGAGAACATCGACATTTGTGCTGTAACGGAGACCTGGTTCAAGGCAGCAGAAAGCACCTCTCCACTACCAGCCTTATAACTCATTCCACACCTTTTGGCCCCAGAACTTGGATCGAAGCTCCAAAGGCGGTGGTGTTTCCATATTCAGAAAGGATGTGCACCCATCTAGACTGGTAGCCCAACATAACGCATCTGAGATACTTTAGGTGCAGCTAACACTGGGTAAGACAGCGATTGAGGTTGTAGCCTGCTACAGGTCCCCAACCATGTCCCAGGACTCATACTCCACATTCCTAAGCACCCTGGAGAATATTAGGGTCCAACCTAACACTCTCATACTGGGCAACTTCAACTACCCCTCCCTAGCCTACTAACCTACACCTATCTACTAACACAAAAGAGTAAATTATAGCATGCAATATGTTTCAGAAGTTAACTATTTAAAAACAGTGTTAACCACTTGGGCAACAGAACATATCCACAAGGGATAACAATATGGCTACTTCAAAGGCCAACAAGTTGCAAGCTTGACTACAAAACCTAACAACCTATGAAGGAAGGAGTGGCCATCTGAGACTGGTGCCCAAATCTGTGACTATATAAACATTGGTTCACTAAACAGTAAATGTCTGGGATGGCACTAATACTGCTTTTATCACCAGTTTCAACTGCAGAAACTTAATGGAACAGTATTCTTTCTCAAAAGGCATACTGGTTCAAAGACTAAAAACAATTTAAACATGACACTTTCTTTCAGAGCAAAAAGTTCATCAGGTACACCTGTAGATGAGCTGAATAAAGTGGACTGTCCCTCCATTTTCCTGTTTCCTATTGACCAATATTGGTAAATGTTTTACTTTCATCTTTTATAACTTTCAATTTCCTTGGAGTGGGAGTCTTCAAAAGTTATTTGCCACATTAATTAAAGATGGAATTCTTCCCCTTACTTGCTGCTTATTCTTTACATAGCTTTATCTGCTACTTTTTAAAAAAGATTACATTTTCTTGTACTTGTCTCACTTCTTAGACCTTTCTGCCATGTAGTCTTTTAAGCTTTTAGCTTGTCCAAACCTTTGCTAAAACAACTCACTAAAACCAATGAATACTCAAGAGAAAAATAAATAGCTTTGTTATTTGCATCCGTAATTCATTGTGGGAAAAAAAAAAAAAAAAAGGATAATAATGCTTAGCTGCTCTTCAATCCTACTGTAATAAATCCAGCTGGATGTTGAAAAGGGGACTCCTGAGCCATAGAAATGCTCGAGTAATCTATTTAAATCTGTGGCACATTGTTTTAAATAAACAAGGAACTATCTGGAAGACCCCACACCATTACCACCAAATGATCATTAGAGGATCAAGACTGCCTCTTGCAGCACACAAGGCACACGTTTGGGTGTCTTTCATATGTGTCTATATTACCCGATCGAATACTTAAACGTTCAACTGATATCATCGAAAAATTAAAACCACGAACGGCCGATTTAACGTAGGGAATGAATTCTCTCGGTATCAAAAAATGAAGTGGGGGGGGGCTGTGCCCCCCACACCCCCCCTAACTAAATATACCAACTCTGAGATCACTCTACTGTGGGGAAAGGGGCAAAAGTAACAGCCAAGGGAATTCTTTCCCTGAGTTAAATCGGCCAGTTGTGTTTTTTTGCTTTTGCTATTACCAGACTGACGTGTAGGTATTCGCTAACCTAAACGTTCGATCAGGTAATAGCAACCCTTTCATACACAGTGTGGCTCCTGAGATTTTTGCATTAGAGACTGAATTCAAGAAAAGGATGAAACTTCAGAATTCCTGACGCAAAATAAAAGCATTACTAATAAACAGGGAGAAGGGAACACCATGACAAGTGGGGAATCCTTAACAGGTCACTGCATGTATAACACTGTGGTCTCTCCTCTCCTGTGATCCTCTAGAGGGAGGACAGAATGCAATGATTCTGAGGCAGGGTTGACAATGACTGCAGCAAACTAGGGAAGCTTAACTCTGTAAACATTAGAGAGACAAAAGGAAGGACAGCCATGCTCCACAGAAGGGAAAGGACTGAAAAAGAACTTTGGTAAAATCCTCAAAAAGGGTAACAACAATGGAAAGAAGCTGAAAAGGGACAAATGATAGCTTCAGGCAGGACACAATGTCATATAAATCTGAAGAAATCCTTTGATAAGGATGAAACACACTGTGAATCAGTTTAGCATTTTATCTGGCCTCTGAGTGTTTTTGTTTTGTGGTAAAAGTGGATTTAAAAAACCTGCTTGCTGTTTCCTAGGCAGTTTGCTGCTTTTTAACCTGCACCTTTACAGTCTCATTTTGGACTGGTTTGAATTGGCATAGTTTCTATGCTCACTGGTACTGGTTTCTGCTGTGTGGTTCAGGACACATAATGAATTACAAAACCTAGAGAAAATTACTTTCAAGTCCTACAAAATGTATTATGATGCAGGGGTGGAGCCAAAAAGAATCTGAGGACTTCAGGACAAAGCAGGATAGTGATACTAAGAACATACAACAGCCTTTCCTTACCTGTATAGAGTTTGATTGATATTTGTGATATTCTGTGTTGGACTTCAGGTCATCAATGTCAATTGTAGGCAGGCCTGAAATCAGTAGTTCCAGTTCCTGTTCTGTGAAAATTGAGATCAGCCGCTTTGGAATAATCTCATAAAAACCCTCCAAGAAGGCTGCCAGTTGCTTGCGTATTGCACCTTAAAAAAAAAAGTTTACAACACAACGTTACACAAATCACTCAAATATTTCTATGACTAAGATAATAAAGAAATCAACCCTAATGTATATAAATGAAGTGCAGAAAAATAAAAGTCAATAACAGCCATTCAGACAGGTGTCATGCCACAAGGAAGGATCAGCAGCTGTCACAAAAAGGCTGCTGAGTCAACACACGTGTTGTGGTTTAATAATACACTGATCCTCTCCAAAGTAAGACCAACAGTGATATGTAAACCCAGCCTTGAGTGAGGAAATCAATGCATGTGTGTATGTGGGGAGGACATCAATGCACGTTTCAAATGATGTAATGCAATGAAGCAGAGGTAAACACTAATATCACATGCTGCACTACCCTCACTTTACAATAAACTGTTTTCAGCATGCTTTGCTTCAGTATTGTTCCCAGGCTGCTGGTTTTGGTTTCAGGATGTTTTCAATGGTTGACTTTTATAACCTTTTCCCCCTAAAAGGATTTATTGGCAATGTTAATGCCATGATGTCAGTGATCAATATTCAGCAGAAACCTGAGGTGGCATTCACACTGACTAGGGGAGATGCATCCAGGTCAGTGGGGAAATATCCTCTACTCTTTTTGACTCCTTCCTATGGGCAAGCCAAAGGATGCTGCAGGAGAAGGAGATAGGATGGAGGGAGCATGAGCAAGTAGTGGGGAAAAAGTTAAAAACTGTGTTAATGACTTACATAGTCCAAAGATAGTCACAACTAAATAATGCTCACTTGATCCGACTGTAGAGGAAGAAAAGCCAGCTGAAGGGTTTGTGACTTACTGGAGTCAAATCATGGAGTGACCAAAAGTGATACAATGAGTGACCCGAGTGAGCAGGAACACAGCACAGTAATGGGAAGAGATGCAGACAGTAAAGTCAATTTCTCTACCACAAAGTTTAGGTCTCAAGTAGTGAAGTGAACACGTATCAGCACAGAAGACAAAAACAACAGTAACACTTTATTTTAATATGTCCAGGTATGCCTTAAATACCAATGATATTGCTTTACTAAATAATGGCTTATCTTTTGTTCCCTCACAAGGGAGCAAATTATCCGATGTTTTAATAGACTTACGTTTGTTTGCTCGCTCTGTTACTCTCAAATTGTACTTTTCAAAGGAAGTGAAGTCAATTTCTGACAATGTAGTTAATTTTTCTCTTCACAAAAAGAAAAGTTCTTTTGTGCCAACAATGCCATATCATGTAGATTCATTTGTTAAACTATGTGAAACTGATTTTTATCACTATTTTTACAATGGAAAAAAGAAATGTGCATATTTCAATATGTCAAGTGACACTATGAAGTCACTACATAATTTTAGTCATGATTATTCCTTGACCTTCAGACCAGTAGACAAAGGGGGAGGTATAGCATTGTTTGATACAGTTGATTATAATGTTTTAATGAATGAAATGTTGAATGCTGATGCTACATACTCTTTAATTAGTTCAGTCAAGTTAGACCAAATAATTAAAACTGTTAAGGAAGACCTTTATGACTTGCTTATGTGCTACCAGATTCCTAACAGTTTATATGAATTCTTCTCCAATGATACTCCAGTTGTCCCTATTATTAAAGGGTTACCAAAGATGCATAAGGGAGTTAAACCACCACCCATGCGTCCAATAGTATCTGGAGCTAAATGGATTACTGAAAACATATCCATTTATTTAGAAGATACTTTAAGGCCCCTAGTTGATGTTATTCCTACAATTCTTAAGGATACTTATCGGCTCATAGATTATTTGCATTCACTTGATTTTACCCTCATACAAGATAAACATTTACTCATCACAATGGATGTACAAAGCCTTTTCACTTCGATTCCCAATGATGATGGGATTGAAGCAATACGAGAACTTTTGCAACTTACTCCTACAATAGATGGGAATAAAACAATTTTAATTTGCCAACTACTAGAATTGGTTCTTAGCAAAAATGTGTTTGCATTTGGGGGTGACCTATACTTGCAGACCTCCGGTGTGGCTATGGGTACCCCCTGTGCAAACACATATGCTAATTTAGTCATGCATCATTGGGAATTAAATCATGTCTTTCAACATACTTTATTCACTAAAGTTTTAGTCTATAGGCGTTTTGTGGATGACATTTTAATTGTATGGGATGGCTCAATGGAAGAATTTATTTCTTTCAAAGCATATCTAGAAACCACAACTACCTTTCTTAGATTTTCAATTGAAACATCATATGTATCAGTAAACTTCCTAAATGTTAGCTTAAACATCAGGAATGGGAGACTGGTATCTACATTATATAAGAAAAAATGTTGGAGGAATACAATTTTGAAATACGATAGCATGCATCCGCGACATATTTTTAAAGGGATATTGAAGAGCCAATTTACCAGATTAAGTAAAATCTGTCTTGATGAGAACGATTTAACAAGAGAGGCAGACAATATGGTAAATATGTTTTTAGAAAGGGGCTATGATTATGATTTAATAATGAAAGTTAGGAATAGCATCTTGTTTAAAGATAATCTAGAGCCCAATGTTATAAATGGCAATAATTCTTTTCCTGTTTTTAAAAAGGACACACATAATAATAATGAGAAAGTATCCTTTATTACAACTTATACCAATGATTTCCAAAACATTAGAAAAATATTACTTAACAATTGGAAAGTCTTATTGATAGATGAACCCACATCAAAGATAGTAGGCAATAACCCACATATAATTTATAGGAGTAATAAAAATCTGAAATCTCTATTGTGTGATAGACCTGATTTGATTAGAAATGATTCACAAAAGTTAACACATCCTTTTGGGACTTACCCTTGTCAGCACTGCAATTATTGTAAGTTTATTACTAAATCACAAGATTTTGTACACCCTGAATTTTCTTATGTTTTTAAACCAAGATTCAGGGCTACTTGTGATACCTCAGGCCTAATATATTTGGCCACTTGTGAATGCTGTTCTGTGTTTTATATAGGTCTTACTAAAAGGAAATTGAGAAATAGAATTTATAATCACCAGTACGATATTAAAAAGAAGAATGAGCTAAATGCCCTAGCTAAACATATTATATCTAATCCATCACACTCTTTTGTATTCAGGGTATTACAAACAGTGGAAGTGAATGCTAGGGGTGGTGATTATATAAATTCGATTGAATTAAATGAATTGAAATGGATTCTCAGACTTAAAGGCCACTACCCTCCGGGACCAAATAATTACATCACAATAAGATCCTTTCTTAATAAACGCAGATAACTTTTTATTGCTCATTAATGTCCAATTTTATCATATCATATTTTTATTACATTTTTATTCATATTTTTTGTTCAATTTTTGTGACAAATTACATTTTCATCTTGTAGCATACAGTATTTTTATTATGAATTTTATCAGCTATTCCCAATATGTAATACTTGTTTATTCATTTATTCTCTTCTCAATATTTTAATATTCATATTGGTCCATGAATTACTGATGGTATTTAAAAATGTTGTTTTTGAAACATCTTTGAAACACATTTTTAATGTTTTTTAAGGTTTATGAACTACATGAATAGCTATATATATTTATATTTACTTTTATATTTGTTATTAGTATTTTAATGTTTATCATAATGTGGTTTTTAAATAAGTTATATATATTCATTAATTGATTGATTAATTAATTTGTTATTTATTTATTAATTCATTATTTGTTATTTATTTATTTGTTGTTTAAGGTCACACTTGAACCATGAATCATGATTCCTAAAATATTTAGTGTATTCCATTAAATAGACAAATCTATTTTGGTCATGAAACTTCTATATTCATATTTATTATAATACTTGTTAATATATGTCATATAGAACTAATAAGAATGTTTAGATAAGAATGCTGATTACATTTAATCTTATAACACTATAAAATTTATTCGTCTATTTATGTTATTTATCTATTTACTTATTTATTTATTTATTTATCTATTTGTTCACTTACTGTCAAAATGTGTTTTTAAATATTTAAATATTTATAATACCCATAATATTTACCATCTAACAGATTTTGGTTTAAGAAAGGCTATGAACAAAGACGAATCTTATATCATATATTATATCATATATTATGTTATACATAGGGATGATATATATGTTAAGTAAGTTTTAGATAATCCTAAATGGACATCAAATTTTGCTCATCTCATCATATCAAGTGTTTTTACTATTGTATTGCTTTAAATTTTTCAAAGAAAATGAATTTTTAATAGTATAATTGAATTATTAGTTAATTAATTAACTAATTAACCATATTATTGAACTATGCCTCCCTATAAATACGCTGACTGATTTTTGTTGTATATTGTCTGAAGAAGCGTATCAGAGCATACGCGAAAGCGCTCACCGTTTGTCCTTTCTTTTCAATAAATTATTCTACTTTATGTAACGTGGAGAGTCCGAAGTTTTTGTTTCTCATTTTTATAAAAGTGATACAATAAGGGACCCGAGTGAGCAGGAACACAGCACAGTAATGGGAAGAGATGCAGACAGTAAAGTCAATTTCTCTACCACAAAGTTTAGGTCTCAAGTAGTAGGAACTTGAGTCCTGGGTGGCATGAGGTGGATAACCTGTTAGAGGATCTATTTAACTACCGAACAGAGGGAGGGGAGGGTCTACACTAAAGCAAGATGCAATGCCCAAGTGTACTCTGATGCACAAGCTCCTCTATTATCAACAAGTTTAACTGTATACACAAAGATTGCTGGGGGTTTGTCTGATTACTGGCATACCTGACAGAAAATCTCTATTCAGGTAAGTAAAACTTCCTAATGCTGGGCACTGTGGCCTCCTGCAAAATTCAGCCTAAATCTAAGATGATGGGGTTCCTGAAGGGGGCTACACAAAAGGGGATGTAATGTACACTTTCTTACCAAAACAAGCAAGTATCTTGCTTTCCCTGTCATTGGGGCAGATGCTGACTTCTGGTACATATACTGGACCCCACTGCTGCACTCACAAACCACGACAGCATGGGTTGCCTCTAGATTTTCGTACACTACCACTACTTACACAAAATCTGTCCAACAACCTAGTATGTCGTGGAGTCTTTGGTTCAAAAGAGGTATTTACAAACATGTTTTCAAAGACCTGGATTACCGCAGGTATGGCTGTTTGTGCCCAAGTTACAGATAGCTTCTTCGTGTCTCTGATAACTATTTAATGCACCATTTAAAAGGCTCCTTGACTAGACAGAGTTAAAGACATCCTCTGGAGGAAACCTATGGAAAGAGCTTCCTTCTCATCTGTTCCATTTCCTAAAAGTAAGTACTAATGGTTTGTGGTGACACAGCACTCCATCTAGACGGTGTGACTGTAGAGGAAAGCAAATAATTTTCATATCTTTGCCCTGTTTAAAAAAAAAAGTCACTAATGGAAGGCCTTTGTGGCTCCTAAGAGTCTCTCCATCACTGTACTCAATAAGAATAATAGGAATTTCCTGTGGTGATAATCTTTGCGGAGATATAATATAGACCTGATTAGCTTCTCCCCACCTCACCACTTAGATGAAAGGGGCAAGCACCAAGCTGTGGAGCAAAAACTTTAATATCCAAGGCCTGGCTTGCTTAAAAAGCTGTAATCCCACTGCAGTTCTCTGAAAAGAGAGAGACAACCAGGGATATACAAACTAAAGCTGCTAGTTTCTAGAGTGGAT
Organism: Protopterus annectens; assembly: GCF_019279795.1. Lineage (NCBI taxonomy): Eukaryota > Metazoa > Chordata > Ceratodontiformes > Protopteridae > Protopterus > Protopterus annectens. The sequence continues at coordinate 592,398,692 of NC_056741.1, forward strand.
TAAGCCATACCTCTATGGGATGAAAACCCTCAAATCCTTGCAGTACTGCTGTGGTTGCAAAGACCACGAGTACCCTGCTCATGGAATATTTAATCATCAGCTTTTTAGTGTTTTCCATCTTTTTTTTTTTTTTTTTTTTTGGGGGGGGGGGGTTCTTTTGTGGACTTTCTGGACTTAAATTAACTAATGAAAACTGCTCCAGCTGTGGAGGAGCAATTGCCCAAAAATGGCTTAACACAAAGCTTTTTATGCTCTAGGAGTTTCGAGGTTTTAGGCTCAATGCAGCAAGATTTTCTTTTAAATGTTTTGCAGTACTTAAAGGTTTCTTTTTTCTTCTCTTGAGCAAAAAGGCACTTAAATTGTAAAATACCAGGGGATTTGAGCTAAAAGGCACTTAAATGGTAAAATACTGGGGGATTTGTCTCCCTCAGGCACACTAAGCACATCCTTAACCTCTGGAAAATTCTTTCAACAAAAGCAGAGTATATACTGCTTCAAAATACAAACAGCATGGTACTTGTGTCTCTTTCTAATTCACTTAGACGGAGTTGACAGACTAATAACTGAACGCTCCTGGGATGGTGGAGAGGGAAGAAGGCAATATCTGCTATTCGTTTTCAACAATAACATTATACTGATGTCTTGACTTGCAGAAGACACCATTTCTATGCTGAAACGATCCATTGGCTTCAAGAATTTGTTGAGAAGGGCAGATGCCTGCTTACAGCTCATTTTTACATATAAGGAACTACACTGCAACAGTGATCCGTAAGTGGACTGTCTAACAATCTTACAAAGTGTCCGAAGATGCTGGCAAATGTAGTCCAGTTGGGGCTATCCTGAGTTTGCACATACTATGCATGCAACAAATCAAACCTCCAGCTGTTGTACTTGCTATGTTGCCACTTGAGAAATTCTGAGCCAACAGGCTGCCCACAGAAGAAGCTGTTTTACCCAACAGGCAACATACAAAACAGTGAAAAACTGCGTCTAGATGTAGGTAAATAAAATGAAAGTCAAAGTTTTAAAAAGTTATGTGGACATGCTTAGAAAGAACTGTTTGATAGGAACTTACCATAACTGTATAAATTACAAAATATTCATCGTTGCAGTCTTCACTTCTAGATTCCTGTCTTGGTAAGGAGCACATCACAGGCACAACTTCTCCCTCCTGGTTCTTTCTCCCCTCTTGGATGTCAAGATGTCAGTGATACAAGAATAGCATCAGCTGATGTCAGGTACTAACCTTTCTTGCACTGGCTGGACAAGGAACTTGTCTTGTTCTCCAGGGCACAGATGGTAGGCCTATGCAATTTCTCCCAAGGATCAAGCCTTCAACCATGAAGACCCCCCCCCCCCCGGACTCGCCAGATTACAGGCAGGATCAGAAGGAGAGGGCATGGTGGGGAAATGAGAGGGAAGGTGGGGGGAATAAGTTGAACAGGGTACCCACCCAATTCCATAATGTCCAAGCAGCAAAACACATGGGATGTTAGGAAGAAATATGGAATGCCATAGTGACTACACTTGGACATCTACAATTATGCCACGTTCCAAACAAAACTGTATTATGTTCCTTGTAATAATCATTGTTGCAGTCATCACTTCTGGGAAGTCTCCCAGAACATAAGGACCAGTGGGGAGCTGTCCCTTATTGGCCATGGTAAACCATGCTCTTACCATGGAGGAAAAAGCTTAACTAATGTACCACAGGTCCAAGTAGCTGATAGGTGCTAACCTCTCGGAGGACTGCTATGCTGGCAAGTATGGCTCTATTTTGGAATGCAGCTTGATGAGCCTATGCTGATCCGTTGACACCTACAACCATCAAAAATAGGCAACTGATCCCGGCACACTGAAAATGCATTTACAGAAAAAAAAAAAAAAAAAAAATCAAGTGATCAAAACTACAGTAGCTCACAAAATTAAAACAAATAGGTTCCTTTTGTGATTGGTTAACCAAAACCTTAACACTATCTTTAGAAACTCTGTCTAAATAGTGGTGGTGTTACAGAAATGTTTTTTTTCCCCCAAGTTAATGTGTACACTTGTGGTTAAGGACAGTGCTAGGGTTAAACATGTATTAGCAAGGATGGGTAGTTGGGCCTTCCCCATGCACCACCTTACCATGTATGCTAACCCTTACCCTTCCCCATTAACCCCAACCCTACACTTAACCTTAAGAAAACCCTTTATGTAATGCTACCACTACACATACTTCTCAGCTGTACCTATTTTGGAGGAACTGTTCTGTTTTCAGGCATGATTTACTTCTTCACATCTTCACATAACGTACCTACTTTTCAGAGGTGTGTTCCCATTTTCAGGCTTAATTTACAACTCCATCCGGTTTTCTGACCCTCCCCACATACACAGTTTTAAAGCTCTTTAGAACACAGGAACCCAGAGTACATGTTCAAAATGCTAGTGGCACCAATAATTTAAACAAACAGGACCCACAAGTTACATCTCTCTTTTTCAATAAATAAATAAAATAAATGACTAAGTGAAGTAGACTATTGCAACATAGTTTAATAAAATCTATAGACTTCATACTGTTTTTGATAATATGCTTACATTTTAAAGCACACACTTTTCTAAACCTGAGATTCGGGTAGAACTCCAAAGTCCTAGAAGAAGTGGGAGGAGTTGTGTGTTGTTAGGGATTCAAATGTTATGCTATTTAAGTGTCCAGAGTTTTTATCTGGCTGTACCTACTTTTCAATCTCTGCAAAGAGGGAGGTATGACTATACAAGACACTCAAGACACATCAAACACACAAAAACACCCTCATCTGCAAACATCTGTGCACACACTCCCATGTCTAAACACAACTTCTGATAGATCCAAAAGTTTCAACGTTAAAAATCCTAACCTCACCCCTCCCCCCCAACACCTCCTCCTTTCAACATCTCCAGCACTTGTGTGTTTTCAATGAATTTCCCAAGCATTTCACTCTGTTGAATTTGATATTCAAAAAACTGAAGTACACACAACTTGCCAAATGGATTGGTACAAGTTTTACATGAAAGGAGCAACAAAAATCAATGAAGTGAGCAAGCCATTCTAACAGACTAAGCATGGAAAGGCTTCCCCCTTCCCTAACCTTTGCAAAGGAGACAAGCAACTGATCTGATCTGAGTTTTCTGATTTCCTTAGATCTGCCTAGACGGAATTATCAGCTATTTATACATGTCAAAAGCATGCAAGATTCTCTAACCCATGGATCAGAGGGTTTAGAAAAACACAAAACAGTTAACAGCTAGGGTCAAAGGAAGTGTATCACCACTATGGGCACAAAAGTACAGTTGATATGCAAAATGACTCCGCCCTTGTGGATAACCAAAAATGGCTCTTTACACATTAAGACTTACAACTTATATTCTAACAGACTTGTTTTTACAGGCTGTAAAGTGGTGATTCATCACTGGGACAAAGCAAAAATTCCCTAAGACTCCAAGAGCAGAACAAGTTATTTCTTACATTTATTTCATTGAATTGCACTTCTTAACGCTTATAAACTGTACTATACAGCTAATCTACTACATTTTGCACTGCTATAAAGCTTTTTACGGTTTCATTGCATTTCCGTACTGTTTTAACTGTATTTTACATTGTTAGATAGCGTTCCATTACTATAATTGCATTTTTACTGATTTACCCAACTATAAACTGCTTTTTCATAATGAGAATTGTATTTTTCATTTGTGAGTAGCTAGTAGCTGTAGTATAGTTCCCTACCCTCCCTTCCTGTTGGTGTCTTATTCTTGTACTTGGTGGCTTTGCAGCTGCCCATCCCTACTGTAGATATGAGCTGGGACACTCCTCCCAGTCTAGTGTCATTAGCTCATTCTACCTAATACAGAGAGAACATTTGAGAAGGCCAACCCACTTAGTTTCTTAACCTTGAAATATATTCTGTTCCTCCTTTCTCCTTTATAAAAAAAAAAAAAAAAAAAAAACACTTTGCTAAAATCTACCACTGCTAGAAACTCCATGTGTTTTGACTGAGTGTGCTTCTCAAACAATCTGGAAATATAAAGCTGATAAGTACATTTTTTGATTTTTGTAACTGTTCAGAGTTCTGCACTGTCTTAATTTATTTGCTTGACTAAATTATTGATATATTTGCTGGCACAGTTTTCTGATAATTAAGTGCCACCATTTTGATTTTTCCTAATTTACTGCTTTCTGCACATTTTAGTCATTTTTGTAATTTAACTTTATGTATTTAAACTGTATTTGCTTTAATACTGCTACAAACTCAAGTGTAGACATACTGAAGAAAGACCAAACTAATGAACTGTTATAAACGAAAAGCCACCAGCCAGATGAATACATCCAATTTAATTATGAAATAAACTTATACAGCCACAAAACGAATTAGAAAAAACGCCAGGAACAAACCACAAATATACGTAAGCGCTTTCGTTTAAAAGGTTTTAAACTTCATCAGACAATAACCTCCATTACATCACTTCCTTTTATAGCCTCCACCAAATTCAAAAAATTGCGCCAAATTTTAAATCAAATTGGAGCATGCTCAGTTGTAAAAAAGTGAAAGATAGAATTTTACAGTACCACAAATCAAGGAATGCATAAATACAATGGATATAGGACTAAATAAATAGAATTAATTATACTGAATACTAACTTCATGTTAAAATTATTTATAAATAAATAAATACCTACATATTACACATTAAATGTATATTAAGCACTAATAGAAACACAAACTTATATAATCTTTTAAACGATTATATTGTAATAAAATTATATTTTTAGACTAATCATATTATATTACATTAACTTATTACTCCGTACCCTCCTTCATAATCATAATAAAATTCCTATAACAAATTATGTATTAATCTTTAATTTTATTCCTAGTTAACACTTTTAATTTTAAAATTGGCCCTATAGTGCTTCTTTCGTTTAAACCTGGCCAGGAATCTGCTTGTAACTTGCCAGATAAGTTCTCTTTCTTCCAAAATTAAATTCCAAGGAATTTTATCTTTTATTTCCACCTGATCTATTACCATATAATAAAATTTGTGATTATTACATTCGTTAACATGTTTTGCTAACGCATTATTAATTTTCTTATTCTTTATTGCATATTCATGCTCATAAATTCTCTGTGTGAACATTCTTTCTGTTTTACCTACGTAAAACGAGGTACAGGAATTACACCTCACTAAATTGACAACTGCTTTAGATTTACAATTAAATTTCTTTTTCATGTAATATTTATCTCGTATACTGAAACTGTTTCCTTCTTGGATTTTACAGCACCATTTACATGCTCCACATTTAGAATTCCCAGTCTTCATCTTCTCCTTTTTATTGTTATTGGTAGATTTCAATAAATCTTTCAAACATTTCCCTTTTCTATAGACTATTTTGGGAAATTTATTTATATGTTTTTTACACTGCAAATCTTCAATTAAAATTTCCCAATTATTATTAAATACATCCTTCAAAATTTAATAATCTTGTGTATAAGTAATTACTAAAGCCTTTGAAAATTCTTTGTGTTTATTATTCATATATTTACCAAAAATATCTAAACAATCATTGGTGCTTCTACTATCTAGCTTAAGTGTGCTTGCATTAGTATTATTCTCATGAACTAATCCACTTTTAAGTTTTAAAATTGGCTTAAAATGGCCATTTCTTATTTTTTGAGTAACTTCCAAAATCAGTTTATCTATTAGCCATATCGGGTATTCCTTATTAATAAACATACTTCTTAAGTGTTCACATTCTTTCATAAAATCGGGAAATTTGGTAATAATCCGAACGGCCCTAACTATCTGGCCTTTAATTACAGATTTTTTCTGATGTTCAGGATGTGCACTAGTATAATGAAGGAAGCCATTGGAGTAAGTTTTTTTTCCTATAAATTAAAGAAATATAAGCTTCAGCTTAATAATCTTTAACCAAATTAATATCCAGGTAATTGATTTCATCTAAATTAATATTTCATGTAAATTTAAAAAACTTTGTGGTTCCATTAATATAATTTAAAAATTAATTTAAAATGTTACTATTTTCCTTCCAATTTAGACAAATATCATCTTGATATGATCTAATATAATTAAAATATTTACTACTGAATATAAATTTCCGTTCCCAAAACATCATCACTTAATTTGCATAAGTCCCCCCACACGGTGACCCCATAGCTATACCTTTTCTTTGGATATAATATTGGCTATTAAACTTAATAAAATTATTATTTAATACAATTTCAATAAGTTCAATTAAAAGATTATTTAAATCTTGTTTAAAAGAAAATTCAAATAACATTTCACTAATCCACTGAAGCCCAATATTTTGGGGAATTACTGTGTATAAATCGCACACATCTATTGTAACAAACATCCTTGGCATCAAACACCTTTTTATTAATATGTTCCAAGAATGTCCAGGAATCTTTACAAATATATTCCTCTTTCGCTATTACTTTTTAAAATTCGTAATCAACGTATTTAGCGCATGCTGATATGATGGAATCCCTCCCATCTACTAGGGGGCGCATAGGGGGTTCTTCTATATTTTTATGCATCTTAGGGTTCCCGAAAAAAACGGGAATCCTAGGTGATAAAATATTTAAATAGTTAAATAAGTCAATATCTATCCATTTATCTAAAAACATGTCATTAATTTGTAAGGAAATCTTTTTATATGCATAATTTAACTCATTTAAAGATACTTGATCATAAATATCTGTATTCAAAATCAATTCCATTTTCTCATTGTAAAAATCATTATCCATGATAACTGCTCCTCCCCCTTTATCTGGTTTCATGATTCTTATATTTCCCTTCTGTAAACTTTTTAATGTTTCTAATTCATCTTTACTTAAATTTAAAGGATATTCCATTTTTCTATTAATTCTATCTAAGTTCTTTAGCTGATTTTCGCATATCTTTTCATATATTAAAAGCTTTGGATGCAGGGGGGGATTATATGTACTTGAAATATTAAACTTATGCGATCCATTATAAATTGAATCTTGATACATTAATGAAAAATTTATTTTTCACAAGAATAATTTCATATCAATAATAGTAGAAGTAAAGTCAAATGTATGAGATGGTACAAATGTAAATCCCTTAGCTAGCAAGTTAGCGACTTCCTGATTAAACTCAATTTTAGTAAAATTATAAACTTTAAAAACGCCAAGACAATTAAAAATAATTTGTTGCAACTTGTTGTCAAAATTGCTATCACAGGGTTTTTGCTTAAATGTTTCATGCCCATTTTCATTAAGAAAAATGCCAGTCTCCAAAATCATTGTCCTCCATTTTTTGTCCTTCGGTCTGGCTCCTTGAAACCCCGCTGTTTGTTGATTGACATGAGGGGCTTTATTTTTAAGCCTTTCTGAATGACTTAATTCGGGATATTCATCTTTATATGCAAAGTCATTTTGTAAGTTCCCATTATATTGGCCTTCCCCTGCAGGGTCAGATCTATAAGGATGGTTCGAACCATAAGTAATAGTCTTCTTATTTTGACCTCCTGGGGGCCTTGGATAGGCTATCCCATTGGCATATTGATTAATGTCTCTTTCGATTTTTTCTGTTTTTCCATTCTCTAGTTTGGTAATATATTGATCGATGCTATTGTAGATCCTAATCATATCATACTGGACAGTTTCAAATGAACCATCTGTTTTGATTATTTTATCAAGTTCATCAAGTTCTAATATCAGTTTATCAATTTCTATTTGATTATGCTTAATTAATATGTTAAGAAGAACCTTTCCACATCGATCAAACTGCAACAAGTCTATATGCATAGGTGAATTATATACTAGCCCAATGGGGTAGCGCCATAAGCGCAACCCCTTAGGGATAATGTTCAATTTGATGCACTCTCTTAAATAAGCGTTCTCAAGTTGCAATTTCCTACATTTCATCAATTTAATGTCAAAGTCATTCAATTTATGATCAATGTCATTATTATTACCTCCATTAAAATGACCAGAAAAAAAGAACGATGACCCCAACCATTCATTTAGCATCGGAACAGTTTTCCTTAGTCCTTCCCTGTGCTCAAACGATTTTTGCGCACAAAATCCACTTCCCTGCCCAAGATTGCTTGTCTGCATTCCTTGATTAAAAGAAGTCTCTTTCACTTTATCCCCAGTCTCTATTGCGTTAGCTTCCGTAACACCCTTGGAATTAATCAAACATGCTGGAGTAAAGTTAAAATCAAAATGAGGTTGTAATGCTGCTTCTTTTGTACGCCCATTCAAAAGGCTGCCGTCAGCATTATACACTTTTTCATATAAATTATCCACGCGTTGAATTAATTTAAGAATCAAAGCTGTTAGATTCCCAATCGACCCTTCAGTTCCTTCGATGGAATCATCCAGCTGTACGGCTATTTCGTCTAGGCAAACTGTAGACATACTGAAGAAAGACCAAACTAATGAACTGTTATAAACGAAAAGCCACCAGCCAGGTGAATAAATCCAATTTAATTACGAAATAAACTTATACAGCCACAAAACGAATTTAAAAAATGCCAGGAACAAACCACAAATATATGTAAGCGCTTTCGTTTAAAAAGTTTTAAACTTCATCAGACAATAACCTCCATTACATCACTTCCTTTTATAGCCTCCACCAAATTCAAAAAATTGCGCCAAATTTTAAATCAAATTGGAGCATGCTCAGTTGTAAAAAAGTGAAAGATAGAATTTTTAAATACCACAAATCAAGGAATGCATAAATACAATGGATATAGGACTAAATAAATAGAATTAATTATACTGAATACTAACTTCATGTTGAAATTATTTATAAATAAATACCTACATATTATACATTAAATGTATATTAAGCACTAATAGAAACACAATCTGGCAGGTGGCTTTTCGTTTATAACAAACTCAAGTGTGCTAACTTACACTGCATTTGAACTGTTTTACTGCTGTTTTAGCTGCTTATATATATATATATATATATATATATATATATATATATATATATATATATATAAAGTTCTAAGCTTGTTTCCCACCTTTCCTGTAACTAGTGTAGTCCAGATACTATTGCTGTATCCAGGACTGTTTGTAAGCTTCTGAGCACCCCTAAGCCTTTCTGTGTTGGAGGGAAGCCTTCTAGCTCATCAGTGGGAGTGGTAAGCACTAGGTAGCCTATCTACAAGAGGAGTGGTGTCTGGCCCAAAAATTGTAGTTTAGTGGTCATTTGGGCAGTTTTTCCACCCCCTTCAACTTTCTGGTTTAAAAGCCCAAGTTTGCTCTTGTTGCCCATCTTTCCTGTAACTAGTCTACTGCTGATAAACATTTGCTGTATCCAGGACCGTTTGTAAGCTTCTGAGCCCCCCAAACCATTCTGTTTTGGAGGTAAGCCTTTTAGCTTATCAGTGTAAGTGGTAAGCACTAGGTAGCCTATCTACCACAAGAGGAGTGGTTTCTGGCCCAGAAAAGTACAGTTGTGTACCTACCATAAATGTAGATGTTCGAGTGTATTCACTGTTGCAGTCATTACTCTTGGGTTATCCTGCTGGCAGGCTACCCTCAGTCGGCCAGAATTCCAAAGTCTAGGTCCACTGTCGGTTGCTGTCGCCTCTTCCCTGACGTCAGTACGCCAAGGGTATAAAAGATGCAGCCGAGGCCATTTTCTTCAGTTTTTCTTGCCCCAGATGTCAGGTGCCCCCAAATTGGTAGTCTGAAAAAAATACCAATAAAAATGAATGCACAAAAATAACATTTCCTTCATCTACAAGCAAATACACCAAAAACGTTGTATAGGATACTGAAGTGCAGAAAAGTCTCAGCAAAGAAAAGGGGGATGGTGGGTGGGTAACCTGGACTGCAACAGTGAATACACTCTAATATCTACATTTATGGTAGGTACACAACTGTACTATGTTCGTGTTTCACTGTTGCAGTCATTACTCTTGGGTTGAATCCCAAAGCTGAGGATGGGTGGTGGGGCGAAATAGGATTAGGAGAGGCTATGAGGCCCTGCAGAACTGCAGTGGCAAAGCCTGCTCTGGACTTAAAAGTAAAGAGGTAAGTGGTAATGCTTTGTGAAGGTGTGCACTGAACTCCAGGTTGCAGCCTCTAAGATATCTTTGGTTGGTGGTACTCTGAGGAAGGCTGCTGAAGTGGCTGCTGCTCTGGTGGGATGAGGCCTAATGCCCTTAGGCACTGATTTGCCATGTTCAGAATAGCAGAAACGGATGCAATGGCCTATCCATTTAGAAATAGTCTGTTTTGAGATAGCCTTTCCTTGTGATCCTGCAGCATATGACACTAAAAGTTGCTCAGTCTTTCTGAAAGCTTTAGTTCTGTCCAAGTAGAAGCGTAACTGCCTGTGTATGTCCAAAGAATGCAGAATTTTCTCACCCTTGTTCTGTGGATTTGGATAAAAGGTAGGCAAGTGAATGGTTTGGTTGAGGGCACACTGGACACCACCTTAGGCATAAATGTAGGGTTTGTCCTCAGAGAAACCCTGTCTGGATGAAAAATGATGAAAGGTTCCAAAGCCACGAGTGCTTGTAACTCCGAGACTCGCCTTGCACAGGTTATTGTTAGGAGCAGAGCTGTATTCCAGGATAATAATTTTATATCTGCTGTTGATGCTGGCTCAAAAGGAGGCTGTGTGAGTTTTTCCAAAACATAATTGAGGTTCCAGGCCGGAATTGGTGCTCTCCTTGGAGGCCTAATGTTTTTGGCCCCTCTGAGGTACTGCCTTAATAAAGGATGAGAAAAGATAGGTGGTTCTGTATTGTAATGGGCTGAAATGGCAGAGGCATGAATTTTAATTGATGAGAAAGAAAGGCCTTTGTTCAGCATCTCAGTTAGGTATTGTAAAATCCGAGGGATATTTGTTACACACGTGTCAATGCCTTGTTCCTGGTTCCAAGCACAGAATCTCTTCCATTTTTCTGCATAAGATTTTCTGGTACTGGGCCTCCTGGCCTCCAAGATAACATCCATAACAGCTTTTGAAAGAGGAGTGTTCTGAATGGCTACATTATCCGCCATGCTGCCAGATTTAAGGTCCTGAGTTGGCTGTGCAGGATCTGATTGTTTTGTTGGGTCAGCAAGTGAGAAGTTTGAGGCAATATCCATGCTGGACCTTGAGATAAGCTCTTTAGGACTGGGTACCAGTGCTGGCGTGGCCAGTCTGGTGCAATCAGTATCATTTTTGGCTTCTCTAGTCTGACCTTTAGGAGTACCCTGGGAAGGAGAGGCAGTGGAGGAAAGGCATATACGGTTAGATTTTTCCAGCTGAAGGATAGGGCGTCCGCTTTCCATGCTTGCTTGTGATAAATCCTTGTGCAAAATCTCTGCAATTGGCAGTTGTGAGGGGAGGCAAATAGATCTATGTCTGGGCATCCCCATTTCCTTGTTATCATGCTGAAGACTTGTGGATCCAGTTTCCATTTGTGGGGATCCATGAGGTTTCTGCTTAGTTCGTCTGCCAGAGTATTTGTTTTTCCTGGCAGGAATTGTGCTTGCAGGCGAACTTGAAAAGCCAGTGCTGTGTCCCATAAGGTCATTGCTTGCCTGCAGAGGGGGTAGGAGTGTGTACCTCCCTGCTTGTTTATGTACCACATTACCGTAGTGTTGTCTGTCTTTATCAGTAACTGTCCTGGATGAAGCAGGTCCTTGAAAGCTGTCAGGGCATTTTGAACAGCTAGCATCTCTTTTTGATTGATGTGAAGATGCATCTGATTTGCAGGCCATGTGCCCTGAATACATTTTCCTGCCATATGGGCCCCCCCAGGCATAACCTGATGCATCCGTTGTCAGTGTCTGTCTGGCTGTGGGTAAACTGAATGGCAGCCCCTTGTTGTGGTGACAGGCTTCTGCCCACCATCGAAACTCCTATTGCAGGCAGGAAATTAGTGCAATCACTGTCTCCAGGCTGTGGCAATGCTGAGTCCAAACACTTTTTAAATACAATTGTAGTTTCCTCATATGCAATCTGGCATATGGAATTAGCAGAATGCAGGATGCCATGAAACCCAAGGCCTGCAGGATTTTCCTTGCAGATAAGTGGGTTTTTGTTGCCAATTTCTTGAAGTAAGTAGTCAGTTGCTTTTGTTTGTCTGGCGTGAGATAAGCCATCTGGGCAGTTGTATTTAAGCTTGCACCCAGGAATAGTATCTCTTGAGAGGGCACTAGTTTTGATTTCTTTTCGTTTACTGTGTACCCTAGGCCAATTAGTAATCTTTTTACAAATGCCAGATGCTTTAGAAGAATGACTTTGTTATCTGTTTGAATTAGGCAGTCCAAGTAGGGATATATTTGAATTCCTTTTTGTCTGCAAAATGCAATTACTGGAGCCAGGCATTTTGTGAAGACCCTGGGCGCAGTAGATAAGCCAAAGGGCAGTGCAGAGAATTGGTAATGCATTGAGCCAGCTATGAATCTGAGGTATCTTCTGCAAGATTGCCTGATTGGGATATGCAGGTATGCCTCTTTTAGGTCCACAGTTACGAGCCAAGCCTTCTTGCCCAGCATGGGCAGTAGCTGCTGTAGAGTCAACATCTTGAATTTTGGAACTTCCAGAAACGTATTTAGTATAGACCGGTCCAGTATTGGTCTCCAGGTTTTGTCCTTTCTGGGTACTAGGAAAAGTCTGGAGTAAAATCCTTGCCCCTGCTCTTGTTGTGGTACATGCTGAATGGTCCTCATGTCCATTAGGGCTGTAATTTGTTTTTGTACCTCTGCCCATTGATTGTGTGGCAGGTCTGGCATACCTTTTGACCTTGGCAGAGTGTGAAAATGGAACCTGTAGCCTTGGGACAGTAGGTTCAGGACCCATTTGTCTTGGGTAACCATTTGCCAATTTGATGAAAAAAGTGCTAGTTTCCCCCTAAGTGGGCTGCCAAAAAGGTGCTTGGATCTGGTAGAGAAAGGTCATTGGGACTGTTTCCTGTAAGGCTGTGATTTGTCTTCTCCGCTTTTGGAGGTAGGAGCACCCCATTGTTTAGGCCTGTATATGAGCCTTGGGGCTGAGATCTGCCTCTGGGACACCTGTATCTGGCCCCTCTGTGGTCTGTCTGACACTGGAAAGGACCAATTTTTTAGAAGGCCAGTTCCTGCTAAACCTGGGTGGCTGTAACTGTAAGAAATCCTTGACTGTCTGCATGGATTTTGCTTTATCCTCCATTTTTTTCAACACCTCTTCTGCTTTAGTACCAAACAAAGTATCATGCTGTAATGGTGCATCTAATAATTTTGCTTTAACATGATCAGGCAGATTCTGTTCCTTTAACCAAGCATGCCTTCTAATAACAGAACCTGTAACAGCGGCCCTGCAAGAGGCATCCAGTGAATCATAACCACATTGCAAAGTATGCTTTCCCACTTGTTCTTCTGCATGCAATCAATCCTGCAATTCCTTGTTCTCTGCACATTCAGTATTTGTAAACAATTTCTGTTTAAGCAGTGACATTAAATATTGCTGATATTTAAGCATATGAAACTGACAATTTAAAGCCCTTATAGCCAGGGTAGCAGAAGTGTAGACTTTTTCCCCCATCTGTCTAGAGCCCTAGAATCCCTATCAGAGGGGACAGGGTTTTTTGCAGTGGAAGCTTTAACCCCTTTGGGACCCTGAGATATAGTTTCTGGGTCAGCACCGGGGTTTTTATATAGGAATTTATGTGAATCCGGGACCCTGTAGTATCTGTCTGGCTAAGCAGGTGCAGGGGGTAAAGAGTCATGGGACAGGCCGGACTCTGAAAATACATCATCTACAATGTCTAGAACAGGTGGAATAGTAAGGGGTCGGTGCTGAGGAAGTAGCAGAAAGTCTCTGAGCCTTTTCTTATATTCAGAATAATCTTGGCTCTCCCAGTGGAGATGCTCCCTCATGGTACGCAGGGTTTCCCCAAAAGAATAATCCTCGGGAGGAGAGGCTGAAGGAATGGAATCCTCACAGGGAAGCATGGAGTAATCCTGTTCAGAAGAGGAATCAGAGGAAATAGACCCCTGATCAGAAGAATAATACTCTGTCTCTTGCCTAGGCCTTTTATCAGGAGGGGTATGGGAGCCCCTGATCAAAGTAATTAGGTCTTCGGCCATTTTGAGCATCTGTTTTTTAGGCATGGAAGTCTGAGTAGGAGAATGCTGTACTTGTTTCTTTGTCTTTAGAGCTCCTTTAGTCTTTGCCTTTGAAGCTGAAGATGGCTTAATGTATAACTGTATAGGTCTGAAGACACCCTCAGAAGCCGATGCCTGCTCAGCGGCTCAGGACCCATCTGAGGGAATGATTTCCAAGTGTCCAATACCTTGAGTATCCAGAGGCCCAGTCGGCTCCACGTGGGAGTCGGAAGCGGACTGCGGCTCTGAAGTAGCGGGTGCCAGGGGCTGCTAAAGCACCTCACTGCGAACCGGCAACTGGCCTAGCAGAGGCCTCGTCGTCGGTTTTGGACCTCGGATGCCTATCCTTATCCTTGTCCTTGTGTTTTTTTGTAAACTCCGGTCGGCTTTTCCAACGGCATTATATAATTAAATCTCCGGCCAAAGTAATGGAATGCAAAATTGAACCGCCGCTTAATAGTGCGTTGGTTAAATCTAGCACACAACCGACAGCTAGCAACGTTGTGATCAGGGCCTAGGCAATGAATACAGTAAGAGTGAAAATCCTTATGAGGTATTTGCTTCCCACAAGAAATACAATTGTTAACTTTTTCTGACATCGGTCTGGAGCAAGAAAAAAGTTTCCCCAACGGGGCACTTAGCTTTAATGAAGACTTTGGTTCTGAAATTCGGATTTGAAAATCTTAGGAGTCGGCCGACCGGCACTTGCGAACTGCTTTTGCTTCGGGCACCGCGCGGCAAGAAAGACTGAAGAAAATGGCGTCGGCTGCATCTTTTATACCCCTGGCGCACTGACGTCAGGGAAGAGGCGACAGCAACAGACGCCGGACCTAGAATTCTGGCCGACTGAGGGTAGTCTGCCAGCAGGATAACCCAAGAGTAATGACTGCAACAGTGAAACACGATGAACATCTGTAGTTTTCCTGAACGTTAGGGCAGTTTTCCTATCCCTTTCAACTTTCTGGTTTAAAAGCCCGCGTTTGCACTTGTTTAAGCCTTGCACTTCAACAGGTATTTGTAGCAATTATTATAGCACACCTAAGAGCTATCAGCATTAGTCATTCTTCAAGGAAATAGCTCCAGCACTTAGTAGTTATGACCACCCCTCCTGGCATGATTAAAGGGCAGTTCCCTGTGCTTTTTCCTATTAACCTGGTGCAACTGCGCATTCTGAGGCAGTGTAGCAACTGCCTCATATACACAGACAATCCTCTCCGCTCTTACCTCCCAACACTCAGAATTGTGAGAGATGCACTTATATCACCAACTTATCACCAACGTGGAAACTATGCACTCTCCAGCCAAGACCAGACTAGCCGGTCAAAAGGAGGAGGTCAATACCTGCACAGCACCACATAGAACACACAGCCTTCCAGAACACCCACTATCACAGCTCTCACATAAAAAACAAACCACACACCCACCTTCACAGAGGCACTCAATAGAAATCTACCCAAACAGCAAAGACCTCCAAGACAGGAACTCACTCGACCACCACAATACAGCATAAACCCACAAGACACATAGCTCACCTCCACAGTGTGCCCCCTCAACCTAAGCCCCTAAGGTTAAACACCTTGCTCAATACACTAATCATAGGTGACTCAATAGTGAGGCACACATGTCCCACTCACTAGACTGAATAAGGAGAAGGTAACCGTCAGCTGTCTATCAGGTGCCAGAATTCAACACAACACACGCACTCAGGCACTCCACAACAAGTACAAGTATGACTCTGTCATTGTCCATGTGGGTGTGAATGACCTGACATGCACCTCCCTGGACTACATGAAGAGAGACATGGTGGCGCTCTTGGATTGTCTCTCCCAGGCAGGTATGACACTAGCCTGGAGCAGTATCCTACCGTCACCCAGAATGATACCACAGTACAAACAAAAAATGATTGACTTCAACAAATGTCTAAGTTTCTGGTGTCATTCTGAGGGGATCCAGTATGTCTGCTTGGGATGACATGACTGACAGACCTCAATGCTTTGCCAAAGATGGCTTGCATCCGTCACCCTTGGGTTTTCGGGTACTGGCCAAGGCTCTTGCCACCCCTATAGTGCCTTTTTTAGGCAGTGTACCAAAGACCAAATTACCACCATAACAGCTATAAATAAATGCAATTAGAGGGTCATGCTGCAAAAATGCTATAAGTCTGAATCTTAAGATGCACTCGCTCGAAGCACTCCTCAAAATGGAGAACATCGACATTTGTGCTTTAACAGAGACCTGGTTTACAGCGGCAGAAAGCACCCATGCTTTACCAGGCTATAACTCATACCACACCATTCGGCCCCGAAACATGGACTGAAGCTCCAAAGGCGGTGGTGTCTCCAAATTCATAAAGGATATGCACACCTCCAGATTAGTAACCAAGCAAAATGCATCTGAGATACTTCAGGTACAACTAACATTGGGTAAGGCTGCGATCCAGGTCATAGCCTGCTATAGGTCCCCAACCATGTCCCTAGATTTTCACTCCACGTTCCTAAGCACCCTGGCCATCTATCAAGGTCCAACCCAACATTCTCATACTAGGAGACTTCAACTACCCCTCCATCAACCGGGAAAACTACTCAAGCACCAATGCTCTGGCCCAACGCTTGCTGGAAGTCATCAATTCCAATGCTCTGGATCAGCTCATTCTTACCCCCACAAAAGGAAGCAACATCCTTGACCTGGTTATTACCAACATGGGCAACCATTACTCTACACCAATAGTCAATTCCTCCCTGGTTAGATCTGGCCACAAACTAATCACCACGGAAATCCACATCTCAACTACACCCCCGCAAAGGTATGCACTATGACAAACTTCTCCAAAGCTGACTTTGGACTCCTAAAAACAGAGGTGGCTAACTTCACGGCACCCATGCCAATGGAAAATAGATGCATGACTGCCGAATCATACACCAATGCACTGTACGAACACATACATAAATGCAAGGAACTAGTCATACCCAACAGAACCAAGACGCTCTCCTCCAAAAAAAGGAAGCCAGTCTTAGTGGTGCCCTGCCATTAATAAACTCTACAACACAAGGAAATACTGTTGCAGAAAAAGGTGAAGTCCCAAGAGTGGAAAAATTCCCTTATTAGCCTCAACAAAAAGTTGAGATACCTCATCAAAACCTCCAAAGTCAGCTATGAAGGCAGAATTGAGGCAGACACTAAAAACAACCACAAAGCCTTCTTTAGTTTTATCAAGAATCTCCATGGCAACACCCAGATTTGCTCTGAGTTACTGCACAATGGTACCTCCTATACTGAGCCAACAGATATTGCCAACATACTGGCTAACAGATTCAGTGCCAACTTTACCCCCCCCCCCCAAAGGACCAATCTGAATGGAAGAATGCCAGGCAGCCTGCATTACTGCAGCACAGGTTAAAGTTGCATTGTCTAAGGCCAAGAATACAGCTTCCATGGAACCTGACAATATCCCTGGCTCTGTTCGATATAAATTACAAAGCGAACTGTCACCACATCTGTGTGCACTGTTCACTCACGGCCTCACCTCAGGCTTTGTCCTTACCGAAGGGTGCACTGCTAAAGTCATCACTCTCCATAAAGGAGGAGCGACCACAGACCCTGGAAATTATCGCCGCATTAGCCTGACCAGTCTGATCTGTAAGGCTATGGAGCGCATCATCACGGACTTAATTAACAAGGATATAGAGAATTTCCAAACTCTAGATCTCATGCAATTTGGTTTTGTGAAAGGTAGATCATGCCTGTTCAACCTGGTTGACTTCTTTGAGTCAATCACCAGAGTGGTGGATGAAGGTAAGGCAGTTCACACAGCCCATCTCAATCTGGACAAGGCCTTTGATACCATTCCTCACTCAGGAATTGACAAACTCACCAAACTTGGCATCAAACTCCTATATTGTTAGGTGGGTTGCAAATTGGCTCACAGATAGAACACACAGTGTAAAAGCAGAGGACTCCAAGTCAGACTGCCGACCAGTCACGAGTGGAGTCCCACAGGGATCGGTCCTGGGTCCTATCTCCTGTTTAGCATCTACTTCTCAGAAGTCCAGGCCAACACGGAGGGACTCTGGCTGACCAAATTCGTAGATGACTGCAAGCTGGGAGCCATTATTAACTCCCCAAATGATGCAGACATCCTACAGAAAGGCCTCACTGAGACCAATGACTGGTGTCAAAACCATGGCCTTAAGCTTAATGCCAAAAAATGCATCGTTATCCCCTTTGGGAAAAACTCGGTTCCCACTAATTACCACATCAATAAGAGCCCACTGAACACTGAAGGTGTTATAAGAGATCTGGTGACACAGGTTGACAGCAACCACTCCTTCAACCACCACATTGCCACTGTGGTCAGAAAGTCCTATGTGGCCCATCTCACTACCAAGGGTTTTGCATCCAGGAAGAAAGAGGTCATCATCTCTCTATTCTTCCTTCATTAGACCCTTTGGCATGTACACCACTAGACATCTGCAACAGCTGGAGAGGCCACAAAAGTACCTCACAAAGAGGATCCTGGGCCTTAAACACATGTCCTACAAAGAGAGACTCAAAACATTCCAGCTATTCTCAGTCTCATATCATCTACTAAGAGGCAATATCTGCTTGATTTACAAAGCCATGTCTGACCCAGCTCTGTTAGAAATGTTACATCTAAAGAAATCCAATCCTTCTGTACCACATGCTTCAGAAACCTCAACCTCATTACCACAATCAACAGAACATGGTGGAGGGACAACAGGTTCATAACCCACAAACTGCCCATGTTCTGGAATAGACTTCCCATACATGTCAAGCAGAGCACCTCACTAGCCCTCTTCAAGACAAATCTTGATGAGTGGATGGGAAATGGAAAGTACACCCCGGGGATCACTCCAGTGGCTCTACTTGATAAAGGCACTGGGAATTAACAACCGGCTGCACAATGCCAGGGCACTTCTATGGGCTAGACTTGTAAAGGCCCCAGAGCCATTAGCCTAGTACACACACCTATGGACTACAGCCACAAAAAATATTTTCCATTAGGAGAGCTAGGGCAGCAGGTTCAAAGAATGTCTGGGTTAGCTTCTGTAATATGAAGCTGCGGTCCCATGGTGGAGGAATTTCCCTTTTGGGTGTTCTGAGATTGGGTACCCCTTAGGAACTGCTTGACTGGCAATAAAAACAGTATATGCGAGGCTTTCAGAGCAGGCAAGCTGAGAAAGCAGAAGTGTACTTTCAAAAAGGAATGATAACCCTGATTTGTAAAATCTGACAGCTGAGAAAGTACAGTTGTGTACACTTACCATAAATGTAGATGTTCACGAGTGTATTCACTGTTACAGTCATTACATTTGGGTAATCCGCTGGCAGGTTGCCCTCAGTCGGCCTAAATTCCAAAGTTTTGGGTCCTGCATTGGTTGCTGTCTCCTCTTCCGTGATGTCAGGTCGTCAGGGGTATAAAACAAGCAGCCAACGCCATTTTCTTCAGTTTTTCTTGCCCCAGATGTCAGGTGCCCCTCAAATGGGTAGCAAAACTATTTATATAAGCTATATATTCATGCAACAATACAAACTTTACCTTCATCTACAAGCAAATACACCACAAAGGCTGTAGAAGATAGTGAAGGAAAGAGAAACTCCAGAATAAAAGGAGGATGGCGGGCGGGTAACCTGGACTGCAACAGTGAATACACTCGAACATCTACATTTATGGTAAGTGTACTCAACTGTACTATGTTCTTCGTGTTTCACTGTTGCAGTCATTACATTTGGGTAGAATCCCAAAGCTATGGATGGGAGGCTGAAGCTAAACTGCATTAGGGGCGGCTATAAGGCCCTGCAGAACTGCAGTGGCAAAGCCTGCCCTGGACTTAGAGCAGAGAGGCAAATGATAATGCTTTGTAAAAGTGTGAACAGAACTCCAAGTAGCAGCCTCTAGAATGTCTTTGGTTGGTACCCCTCTGAGAAAAGCTGCTGATGTAGCTGCAGCCCTGGTGGAATGAGACCTAATCTCCTTGGGCACCGGTTTGCCATGGTGTAAGTAGCAGAAAAAAGAAGTTATGTACTCACCATAACGTTCCATCTGAGTAGGTAACTTCATTTGTCAGCAACCTGTGGGTATCGGATCCAAGCCGGCAGCTTTCCAAGCTAGAGATCCGAGCGCCAAGCTCCTCCCCTTACCCATAATACCCTATCTCCTGCCAATCCCCAGATCGCGTTTGCCCATCTATATAATCTCAACAAAACAACCTGAGAATCCTAACCTAAGGATTAACAAATGACCTGAAAAACCATCCTAGTGTTCAGGTAATCAAAGAACCAGGTTAGGGGGAAGGAGGGAGGGTCGGTTGCTGACTAATGAAGTTACCTACTCAGATGGAACATTATGGTGAGTACATAACTTCTTTATCTAAAGTAGGTAACTTCATTTGATCATCAACCTGTGGGACAGAGTCCCCAGCTACCAAAAAACTTGGGAGGTCCTCAGGGAAAGATATTCCGGAGCACTGCAGAGCCAAAAGCCGCCCTTCCTCTAGACACTAAATCCAATTTATACTGAGAGATAAAAACAAAAAAAAAACACAAACAAGGTAAACAAAAAGAGAAGAAAAACCGCTGCCAGAGTCTACGAGTCACCAACCAAGTTTATTGTAAGCGCTTTCATGCACCTTTCATAAGTGCACTTCTTCAGACAAAAACATACAGCCAATGACCACGTTATATAGTGGAATCAATCAATTAATTGCTTATGTTTACCATGGGATTAATGATGCTTCCTCTATTAAATGTTTACTTAGGTTAAAAGCTTTGAAACGTTAATTGATTTTCCATTATTATAGTATTTCTGTATTTGTATTGGTATTTTTTAGTGCCGTTAGTTTGATTTATAGTTTTTAGCTTAAACTTGTAGGATGTATTGATGATTTTAAAATATTTAAAACATTTTAAATGACATTACATTAATTAGATAATTAATTGATTGCTTGATTCCACTATATAACGTGGTCGTTGGCTGTATGTTTTTGTCTGAAGAATTGCACTTATGAAAGGTGCATGAAAGCGTTTACAATAAACTTGGTTGGTGACTCGTAGACTCTGGCAGCGGTTTTTCTTCTCTTTTCGTTTACCTATACTGAGAGATAAAGGTATGAGCGGATGCCCAAGTAGCCGCAGAGCAAATGTCATCCAAGGAAACTCTTGACCAGAATGCAGCAGATGTGGCCATAGAGCGGGTAGAATGAGCATGAACCCCTGTAGGCTCTGGCAGGCCAGATAGTCGAAATCCATCTGGCCAGAGTCACCTTCGACACAGGCTTACCCAAGAAGGGTTTTGCAAAGGAACCAAAGAGATGATCAGACTTGCGGAAGGCAGCTGTTCTGTGTAGATAAAAACGTAACTGTCTATGAACATCTAACAAATGAAGTTGGTACTCCCCTTTGTTTTGATAGTTGGGGAAAAAAAACTGGGAGATTAATGGACTGATTGATGTTCGCCTCAGAGGTCACTTTAGGTAGAAAAGATGGGTTAGTCCTGAAAGAGACCCTGTCCTTATGGAAAGCAAGATACGAGGCTTTAATACAGAGGGCTTGAAGCTCCGACACCCTTCTAGCTGAGGTAATAGCTACCAAAAAGGCAGTTTTCCAGAATAAGAATTTCAAATCAACAGAAGCTGCAGGTTCAAAAGGAGGTCCAGTCAGAGCCTGAAGGACCAAAGTTAAATCCCATGGAGGGACGGGGTTCCTAATAGGAGATCTCAAGACAAACGTACCTTTCAGAAAGGTCTTGCAAATCTTGGTGGAAGCGAGGGGACTGAGATGGTCTCCAATGTGAAAGTGGGAGATGGCAACCATTTGAACCTTTACAGTAGAAGAACTGGCTCCTTGCTGAAAAATATAAGATACGAAATTGAGCACTGCTGGGATGGGAGTCGGAGAAAATGTCCAAATTCCTATGAGACGCCCAAATGGAAAACCGCTTCCATTTACTATTGTAAACCTTCCTGGTAGAAGGCTTATGCGCCGCCACCAAGATAGATCTAACTGCAGACGAGATATCGGGAGTCCTAGCAACTAATGGAACTGGATCAACCAAGCTGAGAGCTTGATATCGACCAGATTCGGGAGTTTCAATCCCGAAGGATGAGATATCAAATCCGGGATGGGATCCAAGATCCAGAGAGGAGCTATAAGATGAGACTGTAGGCACGGGAACCAGGCTTGACGAGGTCAGAATGGGGCTATGAGGATAATCTTGTTCCCCAACTGACGAGCTTTCTGTAAGAATTTTGTCATCAACGGAAGAGGAGGCTAAGCATAAACAAGACCGGGCGGCCAAGCATGAACTAGAGCTTCTCTGGGGCTTTCCCCCGGAGGGGGAATTAGAGCGAAAAACTCGCTGCACTTTGTGTTGGAAGGCGACGCCAAAATATTGCAGCAAGGCTGACCCCACTTGGGAAGACCTGTTTTGCTACTAAGGGATTCAGAGACCACTCGTAAGGTGAGAGGATAGTTCGACTGAGTTTGTCCGCTAGGATGTTGGACCGACCTGCACTGTGTTGCTAATAGAAAATGGTTGGTGGATATCACCCAATCCCAAACTCTCATGGCCTCTCGGTAAAGAGGGTAAGACCTGGTTCCCCCCTGTTTATTGATGTACCAGACCACTGACATGTTGTCTGACTGAATCGCAATAGTCCCTGGAGGGAGAAAGGTATGAAGAGCTTGCAGTGCTAGAAGCACCGCCCTCATCTCCAGAACACTGACATGCAGAACAGTCTCTGAGTCCACGTACCTTGGACAGTTCTGACTGTGTAATGCCCCCCCCCCTCACCGAAGGCGAGATGCGTCCATGATCACTGTGGCTTGAGGTTGCTGCATAACAAACCGTCGTCCTTCCCGAAGCTCTCGAGATTGGAGCCACCACATGAGGGAATTTCTGCAAACTCTGCTGAGAGGAATCGGTAAGTCCATTGGGTGGTGAAGGATGGACCACTGAACCTGTTAAGTCCACTGGAGAACCCTCATGTGCAAGCAAGCTAAGGGTGCGAGATTGATTGCTGCTGCCATGGACCCTAAGTCTTTCAGGATTAACTCCACTGATGGGGCAGGTGACTGAAGAAGGGCTAAAACATGTAAGGTCAAACTGCAAAGTCTGTCTGATGTCAAGAAGGCCTTGGTCTGAATTGCGTCTATTCTGGCCCCTATGAACTCCAAAACTTGAACTGGTTGAAGGGATGACTTCTTCAAGTTTATGGTGATCAACAATTGTGATGCTAGAAGTAGGAAGCAATCCCTGGCTAAGCAGAGTAGATGCCTGGTGGGGGCGGTAAGGAGCCAGTCATCTAGGAAAGGAAAAACCTGTATTCCCTGAAGTCTCAGGTGGGCCGCTACAACTACCATGACCTTGGTGAACACCCTGGGGGCTGTGGTGAGACCGAAGGATAGGACCCTGAACTGGTAATGACTGGCCCCTAGCCAAAAGTGGAGGAACCTCCTGGATTGCCTGTCCATGAGAAAGTGATAGTACGCATCCTTGAGGTCTATGGAGCACATCCAGTCCTTCTCCTGCAGCAGGGGCAGAATAGATTGAAGCGTGACCAACCGGAATTTCTCCTTGGCAATGAAGAGGTTCATTGTTGAAAGGTCGAGGATCGGCCTCAAGTCCCCCATCTTCTTTGGCACCAAAAAGAACCTGGAGTAATTGCCTAATCCGGACTGGCCTGGGGGGACGTGCTGAATGGCTCTTTTTTCTAGCAGCTTTTTTACTTCTAAAGCTGCAGCCTCCCTCTGACTGGGTGGTACATCGGGGAGGCGCCTTGACTAAGGAGGCAGGTTTATGAAAGGAATTGAGTAACCTCTGGATATTATGCGAAGCACCCAGTGATCTGTTGTGATGGACTCTCATTGGGCTAAGTGCTTTGAAAATCGCCCCCCCCCCCCGACTGCCTCCAGAGAGGTGCAGTCGGGCAACCCCTCAGGGCTGCTGCGTGGGTCGGTCAGAAAAAGGTTCCCGCGACCCAAAATTTTTCAGCCCCCCTCTGCCTCTGGGCCGGCATCTATCTTGTCCCCCTCTGCCTCTGAAGGACGAAGGGTCAAGAACGTAACGAGACTGCTGAAACTTCTGGAACCACATCTTCTTTTGTCCTCTCTGGTCCCTGGTAAAGGACCTTTGAGGAGCCGAGAAACTGACTCAGACGGCAGACAGCGTCTTCCCGTCTTTCTCGCTCTGAACCAATGTGTCGTGGATGGTCTTCCCAAACAGGGTAAAACTGAAGGGTGCATTTGCGAAGGACGCCTTGAAAGGTTGCTTAAGTCACAAAGCCGAAGCCAGGCGTGACGCCTTAAAGCGATGCTGGACCTGCTGGCTCTAGCGGCCCCCTCCGTGGCATGGGAAAGTAGCTGCATAGACGTTTTTGAAGCAGATTTCAGTGTGTCCATGCGAGCCTAGAAAGTCTGTTTGTCCTCGGCCAACATGGACTCGGGGAGACTCAGTGTATTCACCAGATCCCGCTGAAGTCTAATTACATGGGCCAAATAATTCAGCGCCTTTATGGAAAAGGTAGCTGAAGCAAACATCCGCTGCCCGATATGATCAATCATCCGAGACTCCTTATCAGGGGGATGGATCGAGAACTATCCTGGGCAAGTTCCTTCTTGGTGGCCGCCGCCACCACCATGGCATCTACAGGGGAATCCTTACTCCAAGCTGTCCTATCCACAGGGGGACTAAGAATCCTATCTGGCCTCTTGGGGAATGGCTCTACAGTGTCTGGCTCCTTCCACGCCCTGGTAGTGATTAGGTCAACCAGGGGGTCGGCCGGAGGGGACACCCACGAGGTAGACGGGCCTGCGAACGCTTTCAGGAACACTGACTCATCCGAGGAAGGTTTTGGGGCTGATCACCCCCCTTTAAGCGGAGCATTTCTACAATGTCTCCAAAGGAGACATCCTCGGGGAGGGTGACTTGGGGGAACCTTCCCCTTCCTCCAAATCGGTGTCCTCCATGAGGGACTCATGGGAGTCCAAGTGTCTCCTCTTACACTTACGTTTGTGAGGGGCCTCCTCAGTGGGACTGTCCGAGGAGGGCTCACCAACAGGGTTGTGTTCCGGAAGTGGAACGGGCTGAGGCGTCAACGCAAGCTGTCCATGGGACTGGATGATGGAAGACAAGCCCAGCTGCAAGGGAGTGGGGGTGGAATCCAAAGAAAGAGCAGGGGGTCTCTAACCTCTCGAGAGGACCCTCTGCACTACTTCAAAAGCCAAGGGTGAACCAATCTCTCTGGGCTCTGTAGTAAACACCCTCGGATCCGACGCATGGCTCGCGGCCCCAAGAGCTCGGATCCAAAAGGGGATCCAACAAACTCGAGGGCATGGCCGGTGTCGAGGTAGCGATAACCATCGGCGCCAACTCCCTGACTCTGAGACTCCTCATATCCGAAGGCTACGAAACCCTATAGTGGATCGGACAAGGAGCTATCGGGGCAAAAAGTGGGGCTGAACTCCCCCTGGAGGGGTGGGGGGGGGCAGCAGCACTCCCATCTGCAGTTGGGTTTGGAGAAAGCGATGCATCATCCAGTCCATATCAACATCGGAGAGGCTACAGGTCGACAGAGGAGGCCGCCGAAGCTGGCTGGGAGGGCCGCCGCAATGAGCTTGAAAATGGTCGGGCCTCCTCCTCCAGCGAGAAGCGTGGAGAATGGAGCCGAGGGGAGGAATGCCCGGAGACCTTCTGGGGTGAAGAGAGCAGTTTGGCAGGCGGGGCCGAGGGGGCAGAGTTGGCCCGCCGCTTGTGGCTTCTATGCCTCTCTTTCTCCCACTCTCTCTCCACTCTCACTTTTCTAGAGCCCCTCTCTCCCTGGGAAGAAGTGGGAGGTTGAGTCCCAGCCAGGGGAGAGGGGACAGCAGGCTGAGCAGCCGTGGCTGTAGCCACCGAGGGAGAGGAGGAGGAAGCAGACTCCGCGAGTAGGAGACCCGCCAGAATCAGCTTATTCCTCTTATCCCTCAGGGCCCAGGGGTTAAAGGCTGTGCAAATTTGGCAGCCCGATGACAAATGCGGTACCCCCAGGTAGAGGGCGCACTGAGTGTGGCCATCCACTGGGGAAAGCTTATGGCCACACTCAGTGCACTTAGAAAAGATGGCCTTTGGGGCCTCGGCCATGATTTCTGAAATAAAAAACACACACACGTCCACACAAACACCTAAGGGAAAAGGGGGTGGTCTACTAGGTTTTAAACTACGAGGGAATGGTAAAACTCAGGGGTTTAAACTAAGAATTATACTATCCACACACACACACAAACTAAGAAAGATTTTGAGGAAAATCTGCTTACAAATCGCCTAACGCTAGAAGCTCGAGAAACTCGTGCTTGACAAAGCCGAGGCAAACGAGATCTGGGGACTGGAAGGAGGTAGCAGGGTATTAAGGGTAAGGGGAGGAGCTTGGAGCTCGGATCTCTAGCTTGGAAAGCTGCGGGCTCAGATCCAGGTCAGATCAGATACCCACAGGTTAATGATCAAATGAAGTTACCTACTTCAGATCGAATGCAGTGGGCTTATCCACTTTGAAATAGTCTGCTTTGAAACAGCCTTTCCCTCTGATCCTGCAGCAAATGTCACTAGTAATTGCTCAGTGTTTCTTAGAGTTTTAGTCCTACTCAAGTAGAATCTTGTTTGTCTGTGTATATCCAAGGAATGCAGAATCCGCTCCCCTTTGTTCTGCGGATTTGGAAAAAAAGTTGGCAGATGAACAGTTTGGTTAAGAGCCACACTGGAAACCACCTTAGGCATAAATGAAGGATTGGTCCTGAGGTACACCCTGTCTGGGTAAAATATGATAAAAGGCTCCACAGCCATGAGGGCCTGTAGCTCTGAGACCCTTCTTGCTGAAGTAATTGCCAGGAGCAGAGCTGTTTTCCATGATAAGAACTTTAGATCTGCAGTAGCAGCTGGTTCAAATGGAGGCAGAGTGAGCTTTTCCAACACATAATTGAGGTCTCATGCAGGAATTGGTGATCTTCTGGGAGGACTTAAAATTTTGGCCCCTCTAAGATACTGCTTTAGTAAAGGATGAGAAAAGATTGGTGGCTCTGTGTTGTAATGAGCCAAGATGGCAGAGGCATGGATTTTTATTGATGAAAGAGATAAGGCCTTTGTCAAGCATCTCAGTCAAGTATTGTAAAATCTGAGGAATATTTGGCTCTGCTGTGTCAGTTCCTTGTGCTTGGGTCCAAGCACAGAATCTCTTCCATTTATCAGCATAATATTTTCTCGTACTAGGCCTTCTGGCTTCCAAAATGACATCCATCACAGCTTTTCTGAGAGGTGTTGTTTGAATAATTACATGATCAGCCATGCTGCCAGGTTCAGTGCTTGGAGCGGATTGTGCAGGATCTGATTGTTTTGCTGGGACAGTAAGTGAGGTATTTGAGGCAAGTACCAAGCTGGGAATTGAGACATATTCCTTAGGATTGGGTACCAGTATTGGCGGGGCCAGTCTGGGGCAATTAGTATCATCTTTGGTTTCTCTTGTCTGACTTTTAGTAGGACCTTGGGAAGAAGAGGCAGAGGAGGAAAGGTGTAAATTGATAGATTTATCCAACTGAAGGATAGGGCGTCCACTTTCCATGCTTGTCTGTGATAAGTCCTTGTGCAGAATTTTTCCAGTTCATAATTCTGAGAAGAGGCAAATAGGTCTATGTCCGGGCTCCCCCATTTCTTTGTTATCATGCTGAAGACTTGTGGATCTAGTTTCCACTCGTGAGGGTCCATAAGGTTTCTGCTTAAATCGTCTGCCAAAATATTTTGCTTTCCTGGCAGGAATTGAGCTTGAAGATGTACTTGGCAAGTCAAGGCTGTGTCCCGCAGTGCCATGGCTAGTCTGCAAAGGGGATACGAGTGTGTGCCACCCTGCTTGTTTATGTACCACATAACCGTGGTGTTGTCAAGTCTTTATCAGTAGTTGTCCTGGATGAAGTAAGTCCCTGAAGGCTGTCAGGGGATTTTGAACAGCTAACATCTCTTTTTGGTTGATATGCAGATGCATTTGTTTTGGGGTCCACATACCCTGAATGCATCTTCCCGCCAGGTGGGCCCCCCCATGCATAATCTGATGAGTCTGTTGTTAAGGTTTGGCTGGCAGGGGGTAGAGTGAAAGATCGTCCCATGTTTTGGTGACATGCCTTTGCCCACCAAAGAAACTTCTGTTGTAGGCAGGGAATGAGAGGAATCATTATTTCCAGACTGTGACAATGTTGACTCCATAAACTTTTTAGGTACTACTGTAGTTTCCTCATATGCAGTCTTGGATATGGAATCTGTAGAATGCAGGATGCCATGAACCCCAAAGCCTGCAGAGTTTGTCTTGCAGATAAATGGGTTTTTGTTGCCATCAGTTTGAAGTAAGTAGTCAGTTGCCTCTGTTTGTCTGGCGTGAGGAAAGCCATCTGGGCAGTTGTATTCAAGCTTGCACCTAGGAATGTTATCTTTTGAGAGGGTACCAGTTGTTATTTCTTTTCATTTATTGTGTACCCTAGGCATGTTAGTAGCCTTTTCACAAACACCAGATGCTGAAGAAGAATGTCCTTGTTCTCTGCTTGAATGAGACAGTCGTCCAAGTAAGGATAGATTTGTATACTTGTTTCTCTGCAAAATGCAATTACTGGTGCCAGGCACTTTGTAAAGACCCTGGGCACAGTAGATAAGCCAAAGGGCAGTGCAGAGAATTGGTAATGCATAAAGCCAGCCTTGAAATGGAGGTATCTTCTGCACGATTCCCTTATTGGGATATGCAGGTATGCCTCTTTTAGGTCTAATGTCACCAGTCAAGCATTCTTGCCCAGCATGGGCAGAAGCTGCTGCAAAGTTAGCATTCTGAATTTTGGAATGTCCAGGTATGTGTTCAGAATTGATAAATCCAGTATTGGGCGCCAGGCCTTGTCTTTTCTGGGTACCAAGAACAGTCTTGAATAAAACCCTTGCCCTTTTTCCTGTTCTGGTACTGGCTGAATAGCCCCCATATCCATGAGGGACGTAACTTGTTTCTGGGCCTCTGCCCATTGATTTTTTGTCAGATCTGGCCAACCGTTTGTAATTGGCAGAGTGTGGAAGTGGAATCTGTATCCCTGAGATACTATGTTTAACACCCACTTGTCCTGGGTTATTAACAACCAATTTTGAGCATAAAGTGCTAATTTTCCCCCTAAGGGTGCTGCCAAAAGATAAGTGCTTGGTGATGACAGAGGGAAGTCATTGAGACTGTTTACTGTAGGGTTGCACTTTATTTCCTCTAGATTTGGAGGTAGAAGCACCCCATTGCTTTGACCTGTAAGAATCCTGTGACTGGAAACTAGAACCTTTAGGGCACCTGGATTTGCCCCGTTGAGCTCTGTCGGACACAGGAAAGGACCAATTTTTTGTAGGCCAGTGTCTACTGAATCTTGGTGGCTACAGTTTGTATAGACTTAACTTTGTCTTCCATTTTCTTTAAAACCTCTTCTGCCTTAATACCAGAGTATCATGCTGTAAAGATGCATCCAGCAATTTAGCTTTAACATGATCAGGCAAATTTTGCTCTTTTAGCCAGGCTTGCCTCCTAATCACAGATCCAGTAATTGCGGCCCTGAAGGAGGGCTCTAAGGAATAAAAACCACATTTCAAAATATGCTTTCCAACTTGTTTTGCTGCATGCAATAATTCCTGCAATTCTTAATTTTCTGCACATTCAGAAATCAACATCATTTTCTGTTTCAGTAATCCCATAACATGTTGCTGCTACTTGAGCATATGAAACTGGAAGTTTAAGGCCCTAATTGCCAAGGTTGCAGATGTATAAACCTTCTTTCTCCATCTATCCAGTGCCCTGGAATCTCTGTCAGAGGAGGTAGGATTTTTTGCTGTTGAGGCCTTAACACCTATTGGACCCTGTGAAATAGTTTGAGTCAGCAGCAGGGTTTCTAAATAAAAATTTGTGTGAGTTGGGAACCCTGTAATATCTGTCTGGCTTGCTAGGAGCTGGAGGTAAGGAGTCTGGAGTCGAGCTTGACTCCGAAAACACATCATCCACAATGTCTAAAACAGGAGGTATGGCTAAAGGCCTATGCTGAGGGAGAAGAAGGAAATCCCTGAGCCTCTTTTTTGATTCTGAGAAATCTCGACTCCCAGTGAAAATTGCTCCCTCAAAGTATGCAAGTTTTCTCCAAAGGAATAATCCTCAGGAGGAGATGCAGATGGGATAGATTCCTCTGCATCAGAATCCTCAGAGTGGTATAGATAATTCCTGATCAGAAGAGGAATCAGAAGAAATAGAAACCTGATCTGAAGATTCATAATCAGTGTCTTACCTAGGCCTCTTATCAGGAGGGGGTTGGGAACACCTGATCAAGGTAATTAGGTCTTCAGCCAATTTGATCATCTGCTTTTTGGGCATAGAGGCCTGTGCACATGGCTCATGCATCGTATTTTTTAGCTTTAGAAGTAGCCTTTGTCTTTGATTTTGAAGCCGGCGTCGGTTTTATATAAAAATGTTGTGGCCTGAATACACCCTCAGAAGCCGGTGCCTGCTCGGCAGCTCCGGACCCATCCGAGGGAGACATCCACCGGTACAATACTTTGAGAATCTCGCGGCGTGCCGGACTCCACATGGGACTCGGTAGGGGCCTGCAACTTGAAAGTAGCGGGTATCAGGGGCTGCGAAAGCACCTCACTGAGTACTGGCAAACCAGTGACTGGCTTAGGAGAAGCTTCGTCGTCAGTTTTGGACCTCGACGTTCTGTCTCTGTCCTTTTCTTTGCGTTTTTTTGTGTAGTCTGGTAGTCGGACTGCTATCAGACGACATTTCAGCATAGTTAAATCTGTTTCCAAAATATTTTGAAGCAAAGATATACTGATGCTTAATAGTGCGTTGGTTAAATCTAGCACAAAACCGACAGCTAGGCATGCTATGATCAGGGCCTAGGCAAGGAATACAGTATAAATGGAAATCCTTATGAGGTATTTGCTTCCCACAAGTAATGCAATTATTAACTCTTTCACTGACATTGGTATGGAGCAAGAAAAAAGTTTCCCCAACAGGGTACTTCACTTTAGTGAAGACTTCGGTTCTGAAACTCGAATTCGAAAATTTCAGGAGTCGGTCGACCGGCACTTGTGAACTGCTTCTGCTTCGGGCTCTGCACGGCAAGAAAGACTGAAGAAAATGGCGTTGGCTGCTTGTTTTATACCCCAGATGACCTGATGTCATGGAAGAGGAGACAGCAACTGACGCAGGACCCAAGACTTTGGAATTCAGGCTGACTGAGGGCAACTTGCCAGCAGATTATCCAAATGTAATGACTGCAACAGTGAAACACGAAGAACATCTAGAAACACACTGGCTTTATGAGGGTCCTGCTCTTTAGCAAGGTACCAGAAAAATACTTTCTTCCACTTTGCTTTGTATAACTTCATTGGATTGGTCTTCCAAGTCTCCCTCATTATATGCAGCATATTACCTGAAAATATATCCCTGCCAAATAATTTATGCTGTCAGCCTTACCTAATGAGCATATTAGTCTGGGGGGTGAGGTGGGGTAAAATGCTGCTACCTGTGCTAAAAGGGGCTATGAGACGCATTTCTGTACTCTCCTCATTGATCTTCAGCAAAACCCTAGGCATCAAGGGTAGCAGAGAGAAATAATACAGAAACAGTACTGCTCATGGAATAGATCTGTTTTCTAGGTACTTGGGTATGCGGTCTTACAGCAAAACTTCCTGACATGCCTGTCCTCCGGTGGAGTAGAAAGGTTTACTACTGGTACAATCCACCAGTGGGTCCAATCCAAGAACACTCCACAGCCGGTGGTAAATCAACAAACAAGGGGAGCCCACTCTTACTGTGCAGACTAGCACATAACTTAAGTTTCAAAGCTTGCATTGCTACTCTGCACAGTAAGAAAGAGTGGGCTCCCCTTGCTTGTTATGTACCTCCTGCTGTGGGGTGTTGCTGTGGGGATATGCAGGGTGGCCCATGTTCAAATCTGTTTGAATAAATGGAGTGGTAGTACTACAGCCATAATCTCTTTTACATTTACATACCTCTTCCTCACATTGTCGTCACACATGGATCCTCAGATCACCTACAAGCCTCCCTCCCCCTCCATGTTCAAGGAGTTCATGGTTAGGCCATAGGTCCTAGGCAAACTTGAAAGGTAGTCCTGGACTGAGGTGCACCTAACTTGTCCAGCATATTATTTCTTTTTGGATATGGACTTTAAAAAAAAAAAAAAAGGATGAGAACATTCAGAGATTGGGAGTATTTACACTGACTATGAGATACCACTGTAGTTTCCTCATATGGAACCTTGCTAGACACAGTCAGAAATGTAAGACGCCATATAGCCCAAAATTCTCTTGCTGAGGTGCAGCTCATCTCTAACATGGTCTGGAAGAAATGGGACAGCAACAGGACCTTGGTCTTTGGAAAGGAAATGGGAAGGAAAGTTTTTGGCTGCTGTATATCCATCAAGGCACCTTGCTCTTCTGACTTCAGGAGGATGAGACAGACAGACCCAGCTGCTAGAAACATGCCAGTATAAACTAAAGCCCTTCTGACTCTCTTCTGAGTACATATAACAGACAATAATGGATTCTATTGCATCATGGTCACATTTTTCAACACCCTAATCTTGAATCCCAAGCCCTCCCTCCACAACATCCCATGTGAGTTCTCATCCTCCACCAAGGATCACATACTACAGTGCATCCAACAGCATGCACCCCCCTCCCCCCAAGATGGGTATGCCAATTCTTCCTGCCTAAGTTATCAAGTGTCCAAGCTGCAGCCAGGTGGTCTGGGCCACAGTCAGGGCTCTCTCTATATACCACTGGAGCAGGCTTGGTTACTTCCCTTTTTGATGTTTGCCCTTTTCCTGCTTGGGGTACAGAGATTTTGAAGGGTAATTCTTGACAAATCTTGGAACTTTGGAATGGGAAAAAAAAAAAATGAGAGTGACTGACTGCATGGCCTTCTCTTTGCCTCCAGTCTCTTGACTTTGTACTCAGCAGGGGTGCCAAAGAGGAATTACTTGTCTAAGAGGGATAAAAAAGCTCAAGCTTCTCATGGCTTGACAGGGGCTGTATCCAGTCAGGCAACACTACCAAATCACCAACCTTGCTGCTGCCCCTCCATGATGCATCCAGTACATCCCACCCACACTTTCTGGCGGCTTGACCACCAGGGAAAAGAGATGCTTAAGTCAAGCATCTTTTGCTTCAGGTCATTCAAACTGATCTCATCTGCTTCAGTTCTCAGCTTGTCCAGGAGGGATTCCTGGAACCTGAACAAAGATGCCACGGCGGTACATGTCCCAGAAGGCCAGGGTAGAAGACAAGTGCGCATTATTCCCAAAAGGGTTGAGAAATCTACTCTCCCTGACACTGGAAATGGGGATCTGGACAATGGCATAGATGGGTACCCTACTAAAATTAAATGACACCACTGGAAAATAACACAAAGTGTTCACAGAAAAGAACTCGTGGGAATCCTGCACCATGGAGAACCAGACAGGTTTCCCTGGAGGACGTGGAAAAGTAGTCTGGCTTCAGTCATACAATGATAAATGCACCTTCAAGGACATCAATAACTGGCGAAACAGCCAGTTTAGGGTGTAGCAAGCCTATGAATGCTCTAAGCCCCACAAAACCTCAAAGTACTACCTGACATCTCACTTCTCCTTTTATCCTATAAAGGGTGTTCTCAAATGACATTTACTGATAGTGAAGCACATGACAGGGTGGCCTTGGTGTCTGATTCATAAAACGAGAAGAGGGGGGGACACTTGCCCACTTAGACAAACTCATTTGCTTCTGAATCTGACATATCTGAAATATTCTTCTAAGGTAGGTTCAAGCCTTCTTTTCTGAGAAGAAACCCTGATAACTCTGGGATTTCCGCTGCTGGCTACTTGAATTTATGAAAGCTCATGAAGTGCTGAGCTACCTGGAATACATTTTTAGATAAGGCCATGGCAGTGAGTTGGAATGAGGGTCTTCTCTGCCTAGGCTGACGCAAGCTATCAGACACAGGCGTCAGTTTCTGTGTTTTGAAATGAAAGTTAGGTACTTACCATAATGACAGACCCATTTTGTCTTCTTTTCATCTGGGTTAACCTTTGTGCACCTGGAGCAGACTCGGATCTGACAGCCATCTTCACAGTTGTGGATTTAGGGCTCTGACTCCTCCTTTACCCATAATTCTCTCTCTCTCTCTTCCTCAGAACACCTCCGGTCAAATCTGCTCATCATACAAACGGAAATTAAACTACATGAAGGTTTAAAAACATATCAAAAGGTAAAGGAACATGTTCCTTTAAAACACGGAGGCAACCAGTTGAGGATGAGAATATCATGACTGCCCTAAAGTACCATCCATTCTTCAAGGAATTGGCGACTATTTTTAAGGTGGAAGGAGGGAGGTAGGGAGGGATGCTGTATGGAACAAGAAATAACGAGAAGTTATGTACCTACCATAACGTTCCATGTTAGTTGTCTTCTCTCGCCTTCTTTCTTGCTTGATGGGTTCGGAGCCGATCCTCGGCTCCGTCTCGGCACTTGCTAAGCTCGAGAGTCACTTTTACCAGCTCGAGGCAGCCCCATATCCCATGATGCAAGGCGGTAAGTACCCAGATCTCGTTTGGTACCTATAGGCAATAACACCTAGCACAAAAAACTTCCCAGAAGGAAAGAAAGGCAAAAAGCCTAAAGGATGGGCTATAAGAAAGACCAGAACTAGCTGGTCTTAAGAAGC
Organism: Protopterus annectens; assembly: GCF_019279795.1. Taxonomy (NCBI): domain Eukaryota; kingdom Metazoa; phylum Chordata; order Ceratodontiformes; family Protopteridae; genus Protopterus; species Protopterus annectens. Next base: position 592,433,556 of record NC_056741.1, read on the forward strand.
AATCTTCCAGAAAGGGAGAAAAAGGTCTGTCCAGGCCAGGGGGCAGGAGGGAGGGTCGCAAGAAAGAAGGCGAGAGAAGACAACTAACATGGAACGTTATGGTAGGTACATAACTTCTCAATGTTAAGTTGTCAATCTCGCCTTCATTCTTGCTTGATGGGACCGTCCTAGCACCTCTATCCTGGGTGGCTCAATGGAACAGACTCTTGAGAACTGTAGAGCCAAAACTGGCTCTATCCCTGGAGGCCAAATCCAATTTGTAATGACAAACAAAGGTATGAGGAGTGGCCCAAGTGGCTGCTGCACAAATAGTGTCTAAGGGGAGTCTAGCCTGAAAAGCTGTGGAAGTGGCTAAACTTCTGGTAGAATGCGCTTTTGGTTTTGAGCACAGCTGTTTGCCCCTGAGCTGATAGATTTCGGAGAAGGTGGAAGAAAGCCATCTAGATAAGGTCACTTTGGAGACAGGAAGGCCTCAAGATAATGCAATTTTTGTTCCGATCTGTTGGAGTAATTAGGGAAAAATACAGGGAGATCAATAGATTGGTTCAAATTAGTTTTCGAGGCCACCTTAGGCAAAAAGGATGGATTAGTTTTCAAGGATACCCTGTCTTTGTGGAAGACCAAGTAAGGGGGACGAACAGAGAGAGCATGAAGTTCTGACACTCTCCTGGCCGAGGTAATAGCAACAAGGAAGAGTGTTTTCCATGAAAGAAACTTCAGTGAACATGAAACAGCTGGCTCAAAGGGAGGAAGCATTAAGGATGTCAGCACTAGATTTAGGTCCCATTGAGGAGGAGGACTCCTGACAGGAGGTTTAAGGAGAAAAATTCCTTTTAGAAAGGCTCTACAAAGCCTGTGGGACATAATGTTGTGATCTGCAAACCAGACATGAAAGTTCGAGATAGCAGCCAACTGAACTTTGACCGTGGAAGATGAAGAGCCCGAGTGAAAGATTTCCGCTAAAAAATCCAAAACTGCATGAACAGGGGCAGTAAAAGGATCTATATTTTTTGATTTTGCCCAACAAGAGAAGCGTTTCCACTTGCTGGTATAAATCCTTCTAGTAGAGGATTTAAGGGAAACCACTATGATATCCCTAACCGGGTTAGAGATCATAGGAAGCCTGGCTAAGGAAGGAAGTGGAGCAACCAAGCTGTGAGGTTGAGAGAAGGAATAGACCGATGCAGGTGACCCGATTGGTGGATCAGAAGGTCTGGCACTGGGTCCAGATGCCACGGCTGCACCAATAGGTGATGATGGAGGAACGGAAACCAAATTTGTCGAGGCCAATAGGGGGCAATGAGAATCATTTTGGCTCTCAAAACGGTGGCTTTCTGGATTACTTGTGGAATCAACGGAAAGGGAGGAAAGGCATAAAGAAGTCCCTGGGGCCAGTCCTGGGTAAGAGCGTCTCTGGGGGGATGGCCTGGCAGTGGGAAGAGAGAAAAGAAGTCTGGGCATTTGCTGTTTTGGGGAGTAGCAAAAAGATCGCAACATGGGCGGCCCCATTCTAGAAAAATCTCCTCCACTATAGATTGTTTGAGAGACCACTCGTGAGGCATGAGAATAGCTCTGCTGAATCAGTCCGCTAAAAAGTTGGTTTTCCCAGGGATATGCGTTGCTACCAGAAACCGATGAGAGGAGATCGCCCATTGCCAAAGTCTGAGAGCTTCTCGACAAAAGGGGTAGGACTTTGTTCCGCGCTGTTTGTTGATGTACCATACTACAGACATGTTTGTCTGTGTGAACTGCAATTGTTCCCAAGGGAAGAAAGTCGTTGAGGGCTTGCAACGTTAAAAGCACTGCTCTCATCTCTAGGACATTTATGTGCAGGTGGTATTCGAACGGTTGCCACGTCCCATGAACCATCCTGCCCTGACAATGACCCCCCCACCCGATCAGGGAGGCGTCCGAAGTGACTGTGGCTACCGGGGTCGGGGATACAAAGGGTCTGCCCTGATGAATCTGGGGAGAAGAAATCCACCAGGATAGGTGGTTTTTGCAAACTTGTGTCACCAGGATTTGGTGACGCATGGGAAGTTGTTGGTCAGACCACTGGGTGAACAACATCCATTGAAGAAGACGCATGTAGAAGCGGGCCAAGGGAAGAAGGGTAATGGCCGCTGCCATGAGGCCCAACACTTTCAGGACCATTCTGGCTTGCACCTTTTTGCTGGCAAGGATGATCCGCACGTGACCTTGGATATCTGAGATTCTTTGGTCTGTGAGGGTTGCTGACATCCGAACAGTGTTTAAATTTGCGCCTATGAAAGTAATAGACTGGCAGGGCAACAAGGAGGATTTTTCGTAGTTGATCGAAATTCCTAATTGAGTGCAGAGATTTAGGGTGTAATCCCTGGCTTGGAGAAGTTGATGCCTGGTGGTGGCTGAAAGGAGCCAGTCGTCGCGATACGGAAACACCTGGAATCCTTGACGTCTCAGGTGAGCCATGACCACTGCCATACATGGTTAACACTCTGGGGGCTGTAGTGAGACCAAAGGGCAGGGCTCTGAACTGAAAATGACTGGACCCCAGCCGAAAGCGGAGAAACCTTCTGGAGCGTCTGTGAATTTTTATGTGATAGTACGCATCCTGAAGGTCTATTGAGCACATCCAGTTGTCTTTGTCCAGGAAGGGCAAAATTGATTGAAGTGTGACCATTCGAAATCTTGACTTTTTGACAGACTTGTTGAGTCTGCTGATATCCAATATTGGTCTCCAATCTCCCGTCTTTTTGGGGACCAAAAAGAACTTGAGTAGATTCCGGGCTCTGAATGGTCTGTTGTAACTGGCTGAATGGCCCTTTTGTGTAGAAGCTTTGATACTTCTAACTTTGCGATTTCCCTTAGACCGGGTGGCACATCTGGAAGGGAATTTTTGTGAGTGAAAGGACTTTCCTCGAAAGGAATTTTGTAACCCTCGGATATGATCGACTGTACCCATCTGTCTTGTGAGAGGAAAAGCCAGGCTTCTGGGTACAGCGATAGTCTTCCCCCAACTGCCTCCAAGGATGGACAGTCGGGCAACATCTCAGGGATGCTGGAAGGGCTTGTCAGAGAGAGGCTCTCTGCTTCCCTGGTTTTGTGGACCCCCTCTGCCTCTAGGGCGGCGTCTGTTATTATTACCCCCTCTACCTCTAGGGGTAAACTGACCACGTGTGTCTGGCGTGACTCCTTGGGATTTACGGAACCACATTTTCCCGCCCTTCTGACCTTTGGGGTAAGGTCTAGAGGGGGTAGAAAAACAGACCCCTACGGCAGAAAGAGTCTTGCCGTCTTGCTCACACCTGGTCAATGTATCCTTCACTTGAGGGCCAAACAATGCTGACCCATCAAAGGGAGAGTTCGTGAAGGACGCCTTAAAGGGATCTGCAAAATTACAGAGCCGCATCCAGGATTGACGTCTGAGAGCCACTCCTGTACCTGCGGCTCTACTCGCTCCATCTGCTGCATACGAAATCAGCCGCATGGAGGAGTTAGCTATAGAATTAAGGATTCCTAGCTGAGAAGCAATCTTTTCCTGAGCCCCTGGAGCTGTAGGATCCTGTACTACTTCACCTAGTTCTTTAAGGATGTCCCTTTGGAGTCTGGTGAAGTGACATAAATAGTTCAGTGAACGCATGGCAAAGGTCGCTGAGGAGAACATCCGCTTACCATACTTGTCCATGGTCCTAGAATCCTTATTAGGAGGATGGACTGGTACGGAAGGATCTGCAAGTTACTTCTTAGTGGCGGCCGCCACCACCATGGCATCAACAGGGACACCTTTTGTAAGGAATTGCTTTTCAGAAGGGCTGTAATAAATTTAGACGGCCTCCTAGGAACTGGCTCTACAGAATCAGGAGAAGCCCAAGCCTTCCGAGCAATAACCTCCATAAGGGGGTCGAAAGGCGGAGACACCCAGGAGGTGGAGGGTCGAGATCCAAACGCCTCTAGGTATACCAACTCATCCTTGGAGGGATTTATGGAGGGCCAGTTTCCCCTCTGTTTTAGGAGTTCTAGGATGTCTGAAAAGGAGACATCCTCAGAGGGGGATCTTGGGGACCCCTCCGACTCATCTAAGTCGGTATCTGAAGTGGTAGACTCAGGGGAGTCCAGGTGTTTCCTCTTACAAGTCCTCTTGCGTGGAGGATCTCCTGACAGGTCAGGAGAATCCTCGGAAGAGGGGGTTCTTCCCAGTGGGGAAACCTGAGGCGGTGGATCTCTAGGTCCGGGAGCAAGAGAGTGGGAAGAGATATCGACAGGCACTGTAGAGGGAGGAGCTAACGGAATAGACTGCTGACTGAGCCCAGTGGCCAGCACACTCTTCATCACCTTGAAGGCTCCCCTCCCAGGGAGATCCGAGAGAACCCTTTCCGAAGAAACAGGGACTCCCGGGCCCACCGAAAGGGAAGGCTCCGAGGCAGATGTCGGAGCCGAGCTCACCAAGGCCGAAGCTCCAAGGGGAAGAGCGGGGTCAGACAAGGGTCCGATGCCACTCACCCCCTCGGAGGAGACCAGGGAAGCCCGACCACCGAATTCCTCCAAAGGAGGTCTCGAGGAGGAGATAAGAGTAGATGCTGAAGGTGCAGAAGGGGGGGGGGGATCTGCCCCTCAGCCATAGCCGTAACTATTCCCGTAGACTCCAGCTCCAAACTCTGGGGTAGAGTCGAAGGAGGAACTTGAAGAGGGTGTGAACTAATAGTCGTCTGTTGAGACGGACTATGAAGCATCTGGGCCAGTGCCTGTGATTTTAATAATCTGCTTACCACCCTCTCTAAATCATGGTCTGATAACCTGGAAGACCTAGATGACCGGCTCCGATGGCTCCGTTCCGAAAGAAGAGGTGAGGCCGGAGCCAACATTATCTGTTCCAAAGAGAGAGACCTGGACCTCTTCCTCGAAGGAACCATCGGAGCCGACAAACCCACGGATCCAGTCGGAGCCGATAACTTTTCGGCTCCGAGTGTAGATCTAGATGTATCGGCTCCAGCCGGAGCCGATACAGGCATGGAAGTAGTGGTGTCGGAGCCGGTCGGCGCTGACACCGAAGCCTGGGCCACATGGGGGTCGGAGCCAATCGGAACCGACACCAAAGTGACCATAGCAGTATCGGCACCGATAGCCATCGGCGCCGAGGATTTAGACAAGGTAAGATCAGCTCCAGCCGGAGCCGATCTAGACTCCGACAAAGTCGGAGCCAAGGCTGAAGGCTTAGACACAGAAGCCTGGGCCTTAGTAGTCTTGGAAGGCTTTCCCGGAGCCGATTTGGCCGGGGAGCCCTCCGGTTTAAGGAGTCCCCTTAAAATAAGCTTATTTCTCCTTTCCTGCAGGACTCTCTGGCTAAAAGAGTGACATATTGCACAGGAGTCCTGCAGGTGGAGAGGTCCCAGGCAGTATAAACAAGAAATCAGACAACTAGAGTTAAAGAATAATAAGTAAAACCTCACACACACACACACCCTGACAGGGGGGGGGGGGGGGATGGGAGGGAAACAAAGGCCTGACTAAAAGGATGAAGAAGGGAAGAATAAAGTTAGTCAGAAAAGGTCTTACAATTAACTAAAAGTGATATAAAAGTAGATTTTCTCTGATTGGGGCGATTAGTAGTTTAAATATAAACACTTACCAGGAGCTGGCAAAAGGAGGACCTCGTCAGCGAAGCGGCAAACGAGATCTGGGTACTTACCGCCTTGCATCATGGGATATGGGGCTGCCTCGAGCTGGTAGCAGTGACTCTCGAGCTTAGCAAGTGCCATGTCGGAGCCGAGGATCGGCTCCGAACCCATCAAGCAAGAATGAAGGCGAGATTGACAACTTAACATCATGGGTTTATCTTTACGGAAAGTATATAACTTTCTTATATAATGCTGTCTTTTTTGTCCAGTTCAACCTTTGGGACAGATTCCCTAGCTACCAACCACCTGGGTAGTATCAAGGAAGGAAATTCTTGAGAATGACAGTCAAAAGTAGTGCAAGTTCCTGAATGAACATCCAATTTACAATGTGAAACAAAATGTGAACTGTAGCCCAAGTGGGAACAGTACAAATTTCATCAATGAATAGTTTACGCTGAAAAGCAGTTGATGTTGCTACAGATCTTGTAGAATGAACTTGCAGGCTTCTGGTTAAGGATAAGCCCAATTTCTCATTTGTCAGTCATCTAAAAAGGGGTAACTTTGGAAACATTTTGCCCTAGCTTAGCTTTATAAAAAGCAAAATTCATTGATTCAATTCACTACAGTCTTAAGTGCTGTTTAAATGGAACTAAAGTTACCTATGAACCATCAAGCAGATGTAAAGTGTACTCTCCTTTGTTGGAAATTTTTGAGAAGAAAACTGGAAGATTTATGGACTTAAGATTAGTTCTGGATGCCACCTTTGGAAGAAATGTAGGATTTGTTTTCAGAAAGACCAAACCTTTATGGAATATTAGGTACGGTGATTTGCATGAAAGGAACTGTAGTTCTGAAATTCTGTTTGCAGAAGTAACAGCCACTAGAAAAATAGTTTTCTGGGATAAAAATTTCAGATGTCGAAGCTGCAGGTTAAAGAAGTTGTATAAGGGACCTGAAGCATCACAGGAATATATCATAGAGTGACTTATCTCATAGGAGGTCTAAGTAGAAAAGTCCTTTTTACAAAGGTCTTAGAAGTTCTCAAAGAGGCTATGAATGTCTATGATCAACATGAAAACTAGAAATGGCTGCTAACTGTATTGTGTAGAGAAGTTGGAACCTTTTTGTAACAGATCGGACAAAGAATAGAATATAGATAAAGGTGCTAAAAAAGGGACCAATCCTTTGCTTGTTGCCCATAAACAGAACCTTTTTCATTTGCTCAAAAAGACCTTCCTTGTACTGGGATTCTGTCAAGCAATTACAATATGAATGACCATTTGAAAAGCCAGGCATCTTTGGCCACTGTTAAAATTGGAAAAAAAAACATGCAGTGAGCTTCAAGGCCTCTGGACTTGGGAGAGGATACCTGGATGAATGAGAAAGAAGATATGGGCTGTATGCCAGCATCCATGGAGGACATAACAGGTGAGGACAGATATGGGAACTAAACTTGTCGGGGCCAAAAATGAGCAAAGATGATTACCTTTGCCTTGCACCTTCTGGTTTTCTGGATGAATTTTGTTAATAGGGGAAAAAAGGGGAAAGATGTACAGAAGACTTGTGGGCCAAATGTGAACCACTGGGTTCCTCGGTGACTGACCCTGTGAAGGGATTTAGGGGAAGTCATTGCTGCATTTGTTGTTCAGGTCTGATGTGAAAAGGTTGCAGCAATGTTGGCCCCTACGGCAGAAAATTTGGTTTGCCACTGATTGAAGTACCATTTATAGGATAGGAGAATATTTCTGCTTGGTCTGTCTGCTAAAACACGAAGTCACCACAATATGATTTGCTATTAGGAAGTGAAAAGAATACAGCGCCCACTCGACACACAATCATGTCTTCCTGACACAAAGGATAAGATCTTGTTCCCTCCGTTTGTTGATGTACCAGTCTACAGTCATGTTGTCCATCTTACAGAGATCCCACCTTCTGGTAGATTCTTGGAATGTCAGCAGTGCTAGCAGGACTGCTCTCATCTCTAGAATGCTGATGTGATGTTCGGTCTCTGAATGAACCCGGGAACCTTGGACAGTCTTCCCTCATAATTCTCCACCATCTTAAAAAGAGACTCGTCCATTGTAACTGTTGCTACAGAGGATGGACGACGAAAGGTGTAGCCTTCTGATAATGCTGTCAATGTTAGCCATCACCTGATGTGAGATTTGCATATCGGAGTCTGTTGAATCAGGGTATTTAAGGACAGAGAAACTTGAGACGACTGGACAGACCGGGTCCACTGGAGGATTTTCATGTGGTATCTGGACAATGTAATCAAAAAGATTGCTGAAGCCATTAGTCCTGATAGTCTTAGAATTAGTTTTGTTCTGGTTTAATTTCTCCAAGTTTTTTAGATTTTTAATACCTTGACAGAAACAAACCCTCATTCCTAAGTTGGATTAAAGTTTATGAAATTATTGTCAACTCTATCTCTGATATTAGCTAAAAGTGCTCTGCACAGCACCTGCAATGTTTACAAAATTGACTCCTTATGCAATTTATGAAGTTACGTGTATCGGTAGCATATCTAAATACAACTGCAATTTGATTTTTTTGAGACACATTGCTCCTATTACTATTGGAAATGTCTGGGTATCCTCCTTCCGCACAGCTCTCTTTTCTGCCAGCAAATCCTAGTATTTTATAACATTGTCTCTCTCTCTGTACATTAATCACTGGGTGTAGCAATTTCAACACCAATTGGAAGGATGGACTGGATTACTATATCCGTTTTTCTCGCATCTATTTTCTGAACTACTGATAATAAGTGATCCCGTGATATAAAACGTCATCATTCCCTATAATGCTTTGTGGCTCATGTTTCCAGTTCTTCTCAGCTACTAAGATACTGTAATGTTTGCACAATCCCCAATGCAACAGTCTGGCCATATTATTATGCCTTTCAGTATACTGACCCCTCTGGCATTAGTGTATCACACCTAGTTATAAGATGTGTGAATACTTCCAGTTCTGTTTCACAGAACCTGCATTTGTCTGTTGCTCCCACATGTTCAATGCACTCTGTAAACCCAACATGTAGGCAAGTCCACTATCATGGGCTGTTAATATGAACTTTTTATTTTTTGGTTTAAATTCACTTCTCCTTAACCATTCCTGCATCAGATCCTGATCGACATGAGACTGTTCCAGGAGTTTTCTGTACTTGCAACTAATATTTATGTCTTTTCCACATTTCTTGCCTTCTCATCTCATTCTGCTTATATTCCCTTTTTTTTTTTTTTTTTTGGCACATTCAGTTGTTGACTGATTTTTTTGTCTGCTTCGATTTCCATTCCCACTCAACACTGATATGCTTCTACTAAACTAAGCAGGGAAGCCATCTCAGATCTACTCTCTTCATGTTTCAAAACTTTGGATGTGGTGAGGTCAACAGATAAGTATGCAGTCCTACGATTGCAGAACTATACATGTAATCAATTTTGAAGAGGCCCATATCTCCTCTTCAGAATGGGGAATATATAATCTCGGGATGCACTGATTTTTATATCTCATTTGATAAGCATGAAGGGTTTTTCTCATTTTCCTGGCAAACTGACAAGAATTCACCCCAAAACTGTTAAGTAGGAATAGGAAGCGCAAACTGGTTTATAGCTTGGACTTTGTTCCTAGATGTTGGGGCTGTTTTTAGCATTCACAGGTGTGTACTAGGCTAATGGCCCTGGGGCATTTACAAGCCTAGCCATAGGATTACTCTGACATAATGCCACCTGACTTTTAGTTCCCAGTGCCTCTGTCGAGTACAGCGAGTGGAGTTATCCCCGGGGTTAATTTCCTGTTTCCCATCCACTTATCAAGATTTCTCTTGAAGAGGGTCAGCAAGCTCTGCCGGACATGTATGGGAAGTCTATTCCATAGCATGGGCAGTCTCTGGGTTATGAACCTGTCCCTCCGGCATGCTCTGTTAATTGTGGTAATGAGGTTGAGGTCTCTGGAGTGTGTGGTGTGGAGGAATTGGGATTTCTTTAGATGTAGCATTTCTAACAGAGCTGGGTCGGACATGGTTTTGTAAGTCAAGCAGAGATGCCTCTAAGTAGGCATTATAAGACTGAGAATAGTTGGAGTTTTTTTTAGTCTGTCCATCTAGGACAAGTGTTTAAGGCCTAGGATCCTCTTTGTGAGGTACTTTTGCGGCCTCCCCAGTTGTTGCAGTATTAATTTTAATATTCTAAAATATTCCTTACTGAGATTTGTTTGCATTTTTTCATGTTTTATTGTTGATCCTTCATCAAATCTCAAATATGTATACACTCCCTACTGCTCAACTTCCTCTACATCACAAGCCTGTCAGACTTGTATTTTCTTGGTGCTGCAGATTTCCTGCTTTTAAATGTTGCTTTTGCACATTTATCAAGACCAAATGATATTTTTACATCACCTGAGAAAGTTTTGACCACTTTCAGTTGGGCTTTCACCTCCTCAGCTGATGAATTGTACAGTTTTAAATCATCCACAAATAGGGTTACCAGCTGTCCCTCTGAGGGGAACAGTCCCACTTTGGGCAGTTGTGTCCTGTGAAAAAAAACTAAATGGCAAATGTCCTGAAATTTTAAGACAAAATATATTCCTGAAGTTTTCTTTAATAGCTGCATAATACGGTTATTTTGCATCTGGAACACAAATATTATATGGAATAGCATAAGCAATTCAAATGCTACAAAAATAAGCTTTTATTTTTGCAAAAAAGTGAAGTTCTGTCTACTGCACTGGCTGTGGAAATGTTTTGTCCTGCAAACTCTCACATTTCTACAAAAAATGTCCCAATTTGGGCATATGAAAAGGTGGCAACCCTATCCACAAAAAAGATGAAGTGTTTATACTTCGTCGTTTTCTGGGAGTAAAATTATAACCATAACCTAATCTGTTCAGTAGACAGCTTACTAGAATAAGGGCAAGACAAAAGAGCAGCTGTGACAGTGTCTTCCTGGAATATCCCCCTTTGAATTTTTATGTCTATGATAATAAATGATCCTTTATTGTGGCTTAGCTGTAAAGTGGTTTGCCAATGTTTCATGGTCATTGCAATGTTTGTATAATACTTCTTAGGGATAAATCTTCATGTAAAGATGTTAAAACATTTAGCCAGAAGTTTGGTACAGCATCTGAACCTGGGATTTTCCAAATTAGGAGCTTTTCTTAATTTTGTTTTAATTTCTCTGGCTGTTACCTCATCTTATTTCACATCCTGTACATTTGAACTTCTTACTTAACCCAGCCACTGGGGATGCACAAGCCAGTGCATTTCTTTGTGCCAGTCCCAAGCCCAGATAAATGGGGAGGGTTGCATCAGGAAGGGCATCCGGCATAAAATTTTGCCGGATCATACATGCAGACAAAAGTACAGATATGCACACAGGATCGGTAGAGGCCCGGGTTAACAATGACCGCCACCAGTACTGTTGGCCAACAGGGTGCTGGCGGAAATTGGGCTACTGTTGGCTGAAGTAGGAGAAGAGGGGGAAGGCATGCCCGAAGGCAGGTAAAGGCTAGGACTGTGATAGTGAGGGTCGGAACTTTGAATGTTGGCAGTATGACTGGTATAGGGAGAGAGCTAGCTGATATAATGGACCGAAGGAAGGTTGGTATATTGTGTGTGCAAGAAACCAGATGGAAGGGGAGCAAGGCTAGGTGTGTGTATCAGAGGTAGTTTCAAATTGTTTTATCATGGTGTGGATGGGAGGAGAAATGGCGTAGGCATTATCCTTTAGGAACAGTATGCTAAGAGTGTTTTGGAGGAGAAGAGAGTGTCGGATAGTGTGTGTTTATGAAGCTGGAAATTGATGGTGTAATGATGAATGTTGTTAGTGCATATGCTCCACAAGTTGGGTGTGCGATGGATGAGAAAGAAAATTTTGGAGAGAATTGGATGAAGTGGTGATGACTGTACCCAAGGGTGAGAGACTGGTGACTGGAGCAGATTTCAATGGGCATTTTGGTGAAGGGAACAGAGGGGATGAGGAAGTGATGGGTAGGTATGGTGTTAAGCAAAGGAATGCAGAAGGTCAGATGGTAGTGGATTTTGGGAAAAGGATGGACATGGCTGTGATGAATACATATTTTAACAAGAGGGAGGAGCATAGGGTGACATACAAGAGTGGAGGAAGATGCACACAGGTGGATTATATCTTATGTAGAAGGGCCAGTCTGAAGGAGATTGGAGACTGTAAAGTGGTGGCAGGGGAAAGTGTAGTTAGGCAGCATAGGATGGTGGTTTGTAGGATGACATTGGTGATCAAGAAGAGGAGGATGAGGTGTGAGGGCAGCACCATGGATCAAATGGTGGAAATGGAAATTGAAAAAGGGTAATTGTGAGGTGATGTTCAGGGAAGAGTTAAGACAGGCACTGGGTGGCAGTGAAGAGTTACTGAATAGCTGGGTAACTACAGCAGAGCAAGTAAGAGAGATGGCTAGAAAGGTGCTTGGTGTGACATCTGGAAAGAGGAAGGAGGACAAGGAGACCTGGTGGTGGAATGAAGAAGTAGAGGAGAGTATACAGAGAAAGAGGGTGGCGAAGAAGAAGTGGGATTATCAGAGAGATCAAGAAAGTAGACAAGAGTATAAGGAGATGAGGTGCATGGCAAAGAGAGAGGTGGCAAAGGCTAAGGAAAAGGCGTGTGAAGAGTTGTATAAAAGGTTGGACACTAAGGAGGGAGAAAAGGACCTGTACCGATTGGCTAGACAGAGGGACCGAGCTAGTAAAGATGTGCAGCAGGGAAGGGTGATAAAGGATAATGACGGAAACGTACTCACAAGCGAGGAGAGTGTGTTGAGCAGATAGAAAGAGTACTTTGAGGGGCTGATGAATGAAGAGAATGAGAGGGAGAGAAGGTTGGATGTTGTGCGGATAACGAATCATGAAGTGCAGTGGATTAGCAAGGAGGAAGTAAGGATAGCTATGAAGAGGATAAAGAACGGAAAGGCTGTTGGTCCAGATGACATCGCTGTGGAAGCATGGAGGTGTTTAGGTGAAATGGCAGTGGAGTTTTTAACTAGATTGTTTAATGAACTTTTGGAAAGTGAGAGGATGCCTGAGGAATGGAGAAAAAGTGTTTTGGTACCGATTTTTAAGAATAAGGGTTATGTACAGAACTGTAGTAACTACAGAGGGATTAAATTGATCAGTCACAGCAAGAAGTTATGGGAAAGAGTAGTGGAAGCTAGGTTAAGAAGGGAGGTGATGATTAGTGATCAGCAGTATGGTTTCATGCCAATAAAGAGCACTACAGATGCAATGTTTGCTCAGAGTGTTGATGGAGAAGTACAGAGAAGGTCAGAAGGAGTTGCATTGTGTCTTTGTGGATTTAGAGAAAGCATATGACAGGGTGCCTAGAGAGGAGTTGTGGCATTGTAGTAGGAAGTCGGGAGTGTCAGAGAAGTATGTTAAGACTGGTACAGAATATGTACTAGGGTAGTGTGACAGCGGTGAGGTCTGCGGTGGGAGTGACGGATGCGTTTAAGGTGGAGGTGTGATTACATCAAAAGATCAGCTCTAAGCCCTTTCTTATTTGCAATGGTGATGGACAGGTTGACAGACGAGATCAGACAGGAGTCCCCATGGACTATGATGTTTGCAGATGACATTGTGATCTGTAGTGAGAGTAGGGAACAGGTGGAGACGACCCTGGAGAGGTGGAGATATGCTCTAGAGAGAAGAGGATTGAAGGTCAGCAGGACTAAGACAGACTATGTGTGTGTGAATGAGAGGATAGAGGAATGGTGAGGATGCAGGGAGTAGAGGTGGCGAAGGTGGATGAGTTTAAATACTTGGGATCAACAGTTCACAGTAATGGTGAGTGTGGAAGAGAGGTGAAGAAGAGAGTACAGGCAGGATGGAGTGGATGGAGAAGAGTATCAGGAGTGATTTGTGACAGATGAGTACCAGTAAGAGTGAAAGGGAAGGTCTACAAGAGGGTAGTGAGACCAGCTATGTTATATGGGTTGGAGACAGTGGCATTGACAAAAAGGCAGGAGTCAGAGCTTGACGTGGCAGAGTTGATGATGTTAAGATTTGCACTGAGTGTGAAGAGGATGGACAGGATTAGGAATAAGTATATTAGAGGGTCAGCCCAGGGTGGAAGGTTTGGAGACAAAGCCAGAGGCAAGATTACATTGGTTTGGACATGTGCTGAAGAGGAATGCAGAGTATAGTGGGAAAAAGATGCTAAGGATGAAGCTGCCAGGTAACAGGAAAAGAGGAAGGCCTAAAATAAGGTTTATGGATATAGTGAGAGAGGACATGCAGGTGTGGTTTGTGTGACACAGCAAGATGCAGAGGACAGGAAGAAATGGAAACAGTTGATCTGCTGTGGTGACCCCTAACGGGAGCAGCCGAAAGAAGAAGAGTGTTTTCTTCTACTTCTTTTATCCATTCAGCATCTTTCTTATGTTACACAAGGTCTTCATAGATTATTTCTCCAAACTATGTCTTATTTCTTTTTTTCTTGGTGGTGTTTCTATTTCTTTCTGTTTCCCAATTCTCTATAAACTTTTTTTGGGTCATCAATAAACTGCTTAATTTTGTACTTTTCCTATATAATTTTCTGCATATCTTCTATGTTTTTCTGACTGGGCTGATATCCTTAGTTTATTATTTGCAACATTGTACAATGGATCCTAGTCTGTTCCAATACTCTGTGTTGCTTTTATTACAGCTATACTTCTAAATATTTTTATCTGCTCCCTTTTCTACACTCTAACAGTGATGCTTCTTGTTTTAACTGTTTTAATGTGTTCTCTACTTGATGCATCCATGATGGCATTTGATTTCTTCCCTTCCTTTCCCTTATAATTTCTTTGTATGTTAAGATTTTTAGCGGATATTAATTTAGATGCATAGTAATATATTCTATTTACTTCTGTTATACCACATACATTTCTGTAAATAGTTTTGATTACTGTGTACATTTGTTTTATCAGACTTCTAACATTTTGGGCTTTACTGACTTTCTCTAATCTATTTCTTTCATTGATCTTAATATGTATATCAGTCTTTATTAAATCAAGCAACTCTTCTGTTATTTTCCTCTAAACTCAGGGCACATCCTTTGTTCTCCATTTCCTCTGGGCATTCTACAGTAAGTTTCAGAACATCTTTCTATGACACACACTTTGGCTGCATCCTACGTCATCTGTTGCTCTTCCATATGGGAACTCTCCTGCTTACTACTCCACAACACTGACTGTGTTAGAGTTGCTACTGTTTCCCGCTCCTTCCCTTGCAGTGCAGCTCCCAAGTGAACTTTTGTACTGGTTTTCTATTGATGCGCCAGAGTATCTTCAAGTGGCAAAGTGATCAGATGCTTCCCATTCCACCTGTTTCTCCTTAATTTGGGGACTCGTTGTTCTATCATGTTGTAACGTTGGAAGTTGGATTTTCTACACCAAATCCTTCACTTTCAGTTTCGCTTTCTTTTAACTTCTCCATTACTAATCCCCCCCCCCCTCCCTTTGTTTTCTTATTTTTCGTACTGCGAAATTTTCCATATCTGAATACCCTTGCCTGTACTTCTCTTCAAACACCTTTGGTGCTGCCTTTTATTTTTTTTTTTTAAAGGATTACTTTTGCTTTCTTCTTTGCATAAATATCACACCATATTAAATCTCTCTCTTTCCCATATCCATATATTTCTTCTTCGGATGTCTCCTGTTCCACCTATTTTTCCTTACTTCCGGAACTTATTGTTCCATCATGCTGTGATATAACCTGTGTTAGTCTTTCTACACTAAATCCTTCGCTTCACAGGTGTTCCATAACTTTAGTACAGAAGAAGCAAAAGAAATAGAAGCTGATCTTCACTTCTATGTTTTCCCCCAAGTGATCTCATTTTTTTGTATTGTGACATTTTGCATACCTGGGTACCTCTTTGCCTGTATTTCTCTCCCAATATCTCTGGAGCTGCTTTTTTTGTGTTGATTAGTTTGGCTTTTTGTTTCATTAAGTATACCTTTGCATAAATGTTCCACCGCATACAATCTCTCTTTCTTTCCCATGTCCATATTTATTTTTATACCTTTCAAAGATCTCTAGGTTTTGTTCTTTATATTTTCACACTTCCTCAGTCATTTTTTTTTCCAAACAGCGCACTTTTTTTGGTCTACAAAATGTTTTTTCATGGATCTGTTGCAATAATGAACACAAACTTGCATTTGAATCTTCTTGACAGTTTTGCTTTTGCAAATATTGCCAATCTTTTTGAATATCTTTTATCTGGAAATTCTGGGCTTTTTTCATAATAGTAACAATACATGATTTCTTTCTTATCCTCAATATGTCACCATCAATTTTATAGCTTTTTGGCTTGTCAGTTTTTATGGACTACTACTTCCTTTTTCAACAGGGGGCCAAACTCCTCCTAAGCCTGGCCTAACCTCACTGCAATAATGTTTTTATCTCTTAAGGATTCTACACTGTCATTTTTTCCCAGTCATGGCAACAGTGAGCATATCAGGACTGGACCCTCTTTATCCTTGGACTTTTGCACCCAACTGTCTTATTTTATAACCTACTTCTGTCCATGATATATAATATATGAAATAGTGTATTATGTATCAGTGTTGTGATTTTGTAAAAAATAAAAAAAATAAAAAGGGGTCCATCTTGTGAAGCTACTCCTACTCACCAAGACTTGAGAATGTATTCAGTCCTACCAATGCTACTCTTTGGTTGCTGATTTTTCTCATCTCTCCATCTGGACCCCTATAGTAGGAGATGGATGATGCAAAACTAGATTGCCAACTTGAAGAGAAAGAATTCTTGATTCCAGTAGTTTGACTATCTGGTTTACTGTGTCCAGGTGGCAGCTGATGAACTCTGTTTTGAGTGGGAGTCAACCGACTCTACTTGGTTCATTGCGACTCCCAAGTTTTTTTACTCAAAGGTTTTTACTGATTTTCTTCAAAATATAACTCAACTGAAATGTAAGTAGTACTTCAAAACATACTCAGGATAAAAAGTGGCTGCCACCACTGTCCTGCAGCTGATAAACACGTGTGAGTGGGAGTCAACTGACTCTACATGGTTCATTGTGACTCCCAAGTTTTGAAGTAACTGGAGCAAAAGGCTCCTCTGCTAGACACGTAGATCCCTAGTTGGGACAGTGAGAAGCCAACATCTGGAACCCTTGCAGTCTGAGGTAGGCTGCCACCACTGTCCTGCCACTGGTAAACACGTTGAAGGCTGTGGCGAGTCCAAAGAGCAGAGCTCTGAATTGGCAATGATTGGTTCCCAGCCAGGAATGCAGAAAACTCCTGGACTGCTGGTTTATCTTGACATAACAGGCATCCCGGAGATCTGCTTAACACATCCAGTTGCCAGAGACAAAACAGACTGAAGCATGACCATCCAGAATTCTATCTGATTTGCAAACTGATTCAGACAGCCTCGGTCCAAAACTGGCCTTAGGTTCAAAACTTTTTTGAAACTAAGAGTGAGGGGACTTGCTGCAGTATTTTGTGACCGCACGGTCTGCACTTTTTGAAACTTTTCTTTGACATATTAAAATCAGGATAATGCACAGAAAAAGATGATGTTCCAATACGAACAGAAATTTAACACTATCTTTAAGAAATCCAGATTTTTTTTTTAAATACAGAAAAGGTAAGAAGTGGAGATTAAGCTCCCTAGAAATCTAAATGCAACACTCTAATCACTACAATGATTACATCTTAATAGAAACTTTTTTAGGGTAGGAAGAACAGAAAAAGATGATGTTCCAATACGAACAGAAATTTAACACTATCTTTAAGAAATCCAGATTTTTTTTTTAAATACAGAAAAGGTAAGAAGTGGAGATTAAGCTCCCTAGAAATCTAAATGCAACACTCTAATCACTACAATGATTACATCTTAATAGAAACTTTTTTAGGGTAGGAAGACAGTTATATGTAACTAGGGAAAGAGAAAAAAGATCCTATGAAAAACATATCTCGTAGTCTGATGACTTAGAGATCAAAGCCCTTAAATCGCACAACTGTTCAGCAGAGCTAGCAAATGAGATCTAAGATATTCTGGGAAATAGAGAAATTATGGGTAGGGGAGGAGTCAGAGCCCTGCATCCACAAGTTTAAAGGTGCTGAGGCTGGATCAGAGTCACATCCTGGTACCCAAAGTTTGAATTGGATTGGGGGGGGGGCAACACTGGATTTTTAGTTTTTCAGTAAGGGCCAGCTTCCAGGCTTTGGCTCATTTACAGACATTAAGGACCGCAACATGGTGTCCAAGAACATCTCCTTGGATTAACAGCGAATGAACACAGATTACCCTCCAACTCTGCTGAAAACAAAATGGACGTGGCTGTAGGGGCCCTTGCAGAGGCATCCACAATGATAGACGTTGCAGTAGTTTTGGGCCAGTGAAGACACGTCTAAAGCTGACACTTTGGCACCCACCAAAAAGGTCATGGCAGAGTCTCTGGCTGAAACCACCTCCAAAGGACAAGGGCTGCAAAGACAACCTTTCTGATCTGAGTGTTGTCAAACATAAGGAAACCCTTGGACTTGCAAAAGCTGTCAGTGGTTTCACGGTTTCTCTTCTGGGTATACTTGCTAATTCAGAAAATCTCACTTACCCCCTGTGGAGGGTTAAGTCTAAAAGAAGACGAGGACCACTTTGAGGCGGTCGTATGGTGGAGGTCTTGTTAACAGAGTCCCAAGACAGCTCTGGTGTATCAGGCTTTCACTGGTCCCTCCGCTTTGATGTACCTGTGGGAGCAAGGTTGGTTAATTTAGTCTAGTTTTTTTATTTTTTTTTATTTTGCTCTATTTAATTTATAAAAAGAGAGAGCAGGTAGTTCCTTAAAAGCATGGGACCAGCTGTCCAGCTATGCTAGTTGTTTGTTTGATGGTCTTTGTTGGTGGAAAGGTATAGCTTTTTTGTTTCACCTGGATTTTTTCATCTGTGAAAAAATTCTTAAGAACGTTTCTATGGTGGAGTCTAGGCAGTCAAAAATACGCTGATGTACAGCTTTAAGATCCTTTATTAGTATTTTTCTTGAAAACTAATAAAGGACCTTAAAGCTCTACATCAGTGTACTTTTTGACTGCCTAGACTCCACCGCAGAAACGTTAAGAATTTTTTTCACAGATGAGAAACTCCAGGTGAAACAAAAAAGTGCTCCGAATGAGGCTTCAGCAATAGACCTTTTCCACCAATGAAGACCACTGAATGAACTAGCATAGCTGGACAGCTGGTCCCATACTCTAAAGGCACTACCTGCTCTCTCTCTTTTTATAAATTAAACAAAAAAAAAAAAAAAAAAACAAAACAAAAAAGACTAAATTAACAAACCCGGCTCCCACAGGTACATCAAAGCGGAGGGACCAGCAAATGCCCGATACACCGGAGATGTCATGGGACTCTGTTCACAAGACCTCCATCATATGACCACCCTGAGGTGGTCATCTTCTTTTAGGCTTAACCCTCCACTGGGGTAAGTGAGAATTTCTGAATTAGTTTGCCCCCCCCCCCCCGTCAACTGAGGGGCCTTTCTCACGACCTTGGCTACTGCTTATGATTTGACTCTGATTTCTGGGTATACTTCTGAAAGAGTTAATCAGGGTCCATGGACCATCCTACGATGACAAAGGACGAAGTGAGCATCTTCTTTTCAGTGCTACAGCTCCAAAGAGATTAAACACTCTGGCAGCTTGTCTTGGCATAGCACCTTGCTTGAAGCGAACAACTGTCCCATGTCATGCTGATGGCCTGAGCAGAAAACAAAGACTACAAAACTACTTCTGTGGGATTTGTCTGTCATACTCATTGCAATCATTCTTTATCTGAAACAGCTTAGAATCACTATCACCATCCGACATTCACAAAATGCATAACAACTTCTAGAAAAACTAACAGCAGTTTCCCTTGTTGGGTACTTGTCTGAAATCTCTTGCAGAAGTCCAACATGCTGGATATACAACACACAATATACAGTAGACTAATGCACATGGACTGCTGCAAGAAAGATCAGAAGATGCCCCCTCTTATACAGGAGCGGCCTCAGGTCAGCTGATGCCCTAGGCAAAAGGGCTCCACGGCGCCCTCACCACACCACCTGGTTCCCCCATCCTGGCCTACCAACCCCAAATAAATACTAGAAAAGCGCCCCTGCTAGAGTGGCGCCCTAGGCGGCTGCCTAGTTGGCCTATGCCTAAGGCTGGCCATGCTCTTATATCACTGACATCCAGGTGTCTAAGTGGAATGCAACTGATTGAAGTCAGGAGAGAGAGGTAAAACTATGGAAGTAAAATCAGCTGTTGCATTCCTGCAGGCATGAATCCCAGAAGTTACAACTGCAGCAGTGAAGATCTCAAAGATAATCACACAAACTTGTACAGAATTCACTGTTACATGGCCTGCAGAACAAAAACAGCAACGTATCTATTCATTTTTTGAATTCTTACAGACAAAATGACGATGACCCCCACTAGAACCCCTTATCTGTTAGCTAGGTGTAGAATTGGCTTTATAGTTCAACTTTCTTCCTTGCTTGTTCTTAGGCAGTTAAGACAGAAAAATGTCTGATTGACATCACTGTGACAGGTACCAGGTAATTTCCTTTCAGCAGTAAACATAACAGTTGTATGAAAACCCATATAATTTCCTCTAGAGAAGCAGCCCCAGTGGTTGTTAACCTAGCATACAACTATGAATCTGTAAGAGTTACAGAACCAGGGAAATGTTTCAACAAAGCAGGCTTACATTCCACATAACAATGGTAAATGATCAAAGAACTATGCACAATTAACTAAAATTAAGACAGGGCATTACTGAGAGAAAACACTCGATGGATAATGTTATCCTGGTCACAGAATGTGGAACATCGTACCAGTCATTTTCATCTGACAAACGAGATGAACATATTCCTTCTTGTTCTCTTCTGTCACCAAAATGTTTGCACCATTAGGTTTAAGGTCCCGAACCTCACACACGCCAAACTCCTGAACCTAAAATACGTAAGAAAAACAATTTTACTAAAAGGGAGTATAACAAAAATTGCAGACATGCTACACAAATACAGAATGATAAAATGCCAAAAGTAATTCCAAGTCTTCCAGAACCTCTGAAGCAGTATTTCCTTAATCCTATTGAAAACATCGGTCACTAGACAGAGTTCTTTTATAGAAATTTCATGCACGGTTTCCCTTCCAGGGAGGAGCCTGCTCTTTATTCTTTTGCAAACTCCTCCACTCATTCCACCTAGGAACCCAAAAAATGATGAGGAAGAACACAAAAAAATAACCCTTAAACCTAAACACACATCAGTACTCCTGATTTGTGGAAAAATGAGTGGGAGTCATAGTTGCCAAATGAAATGCCTATGAACATGTGCAGTTAAGACAGGTATTTATGTGGGGGGGGGGGCACATCCTCTACAAGGCAAGTCTCAACCAGCAGATCCTTGCTTCTGAAATGCAAAGAAGGGTGTAGGGATGGTCATTGAAAAAACACCTTGGTGGAAACCACTATAGTCATGGACACAAAATCAGTTATAATGAGTGGAAGAAGTGTGCAACCTTGACTAGACAAGTTCAAAGAAGTGACAGGACTGCACAACTTCTAATAAAGGCGGACACCTCCAGTCAAATAAGGTAACAGGACCAAAGTTATCCTCCGACCATCTGGCCAACCTTTTACAGCGATCCCTTTCATACGTCTCAACCTCTTAGTGCAAGAAATCTAGACAAAGCCTTACATAATGGGGGGCACAGATGCCCAACAATAGGGACAGATTTTAATTTTTACTCATTTAAACTTAGAAAGTTGTTTTAGAAGGATATGAGATCTGAAATTTAGATGTTTGCCATTATTTAGTGACTTCAGTTGTCAATGACTTGCCAGAAAGCTATAAATGTTATGGAGAACAGAGTAGGAGGCAAAAATATGGACATTCCCTGAATATTTGGACAGTTGAGAGGTATGATTTCCCCCTTAGGTATACGTCCTTTACTGCAGCCTCTCTCTTGGTAAAGAGAAGACAGCATGCTCACAAACAACTCAGAAAGACCTTTCTTTAATTATTTTCGCTATACATCAGTGAGATCAAAGACCAAGGAAGGCCATTTCCTTTTGAGGGAATATAAGACAACCTTATCCAAAATAAAGAATCCCAAGGGAAATAGTCTCACACCAGTGTGACCTTCCTTCCAATTCAGTAGCCTCTACATAAAGTTTCTTCACATATACTTTTCTTCTCCTCTATCTTTACAGCCACTTCTCTACCTCTCTTAGCCAACTCCGTGGCATAGAGGGAAAAAACCTGACTATGATGTAGGCAATCTGAGTTTGATTGATGGCTTAGGAACCTAATAAAGCTGGCAGGTGAGGATGGGAGTGAACAGCTGCTGCCAGCTAGCTCATCCTTAGTTAAGGGAGGTGGCTTTGGCTCACCACTTGGGTAACACCTAACTGGAGTACTAGATATTACACTCGTGGAGTATAGGACTAGGGAGCATCTGCTTTCATGGTGCAAACACACAAGTCTTGTAAGGCAACATGCAGTAAAGAGGAGGATGGTGCTCTTCCCAGTGAAAATGTGGGTTGCCACACATGAACAGCAACCAGGCAGTCTTCCTACTACCAACACTGGGGGAATGGATGGGCCAGTAGGGCTTCCCTGGCAGAGGTCTCTGCAGGGCTCTTACCTACCTGAGATTTCCTATTTCCTGCCCCAGTGGAATGAATGGGCTGACTTGGTGCAGGCAGAGACACCATCGGGTGAAGTCCTGCAAAGAAAGTAATGTGCGAGTGCGCACACATACGAAAACCACTTTCTATTTCTAGCTTCTTGACATTCAGCATTCAGCTGAGCACTCTTCTTGAAAGTTTTTTCTTTTTTTAAACTTGCCATGCTTTAATCTATTTAAATGCATCTCCTGTAGCATTAACTGCACCCTGCTCTTTTTTCTACATGTAAACACAGGCATTCAAGTGGACTTGAAGCCATTACCATCCTTTCTCAACATTTTCAATGTGGCCATATTACAGAATAAGTTTATGTAATTGCACCTAAGCTTTTCACATTATATGCAATACTCCCCTTGTTTTTTTAGCTTGTACTTGATTCTGGAAGTCAGACATTATTCTTATAACCATCTTACCGAGGCTTTTCACTCTGTCCACCATACTGTATTACTGAAACGCAAGACAAACTTACTCCAAACTCCTACACTCTCTGCTCAATTGCAAATTGGTTGCCTAAGAGATGCCAAGTTGTGAAAGTTACTGGTTACCCTCTGAATCTAAAACTTTAACTAGTGTGATAAAACAACGAGCAATGTTGGGCCCTCTCATGTCTGGCATTATTTTGTGGATAAAGCCAATATCCCCGAAGCCTGCTGACTTAAATATGGAGACCATTATCCACTAATCCACTGATAGCAAACAGCTCTAGGAAGGGCTGGAATATGCACATTCCTGGTGTACTAAAAATGGTCTTAAACTAAATGAAAAAAGTGCAGTATGGTAGCCTTTGGAGAGAAAAAAAACTGCTGCATCCTCACCTTACAAATGCTACTCTGTTCAGAAGAACACAGCCCTAACAGACTTGAGCACGTATATGAACAACTCTCACATGATCATCATAACCCACTTCTATACACTTCCCTTATCAGACTCCTCATCAAATGCAATGCTGCCATTAACCATACAGCGAAGATTGAAAGGCCCCGAAGACTTGTAACAAAGAACATTAAAAGTCTCGACTCCTTTTACCATCCCGATACAGTAGATTCTCAGCTGCTTTGAAGTGACTTGTGCTTTGTTTTTTGAACAATGTCTGACCACCTATACAACACCTACACCAGGGATGCAAACCTACAACAAATACACAAGACTTTCTGGATTTTTTTAAGAAAATTTTTATTGATTTAATGTACTTACACTATACACACAAAGTAAGAAATTAAGCATCACATACTATTATACAACATTAGGAATACATTGAATCATAAAGGTAATCTTAGACAATTAACACATTAAGAGTATTGATATTTTAACAGTAACATTTCAAGTCTATCTCAACCACTAAAAGTCTTAGTATGATCTACAGATTTTATCCTGATCACTTCTTTTTTTTCAGTTTTACATACTACTGCTGTTAAATTAGGGCCAGGTTTTTAACATATTCCCAGCCCATGGAAAAAGTTACAATTACAGGCCCAAGTACTATGTTGTTGGCTATCTTTAACGTTAGTCTTGATGACTGGATGGGTACACACAAATTTATGCAAGGGTTATGTACAGCCCTGTTCAATTTGAAAGGGGAACACTAGCAAGAGCTGGAAAAGGATAACTTGTAATCTCATCACCTTAAAAGTGCACATATCTAGGATATTATAGTCCCTGTGATCATATACCTCGTTTTGCTACTGATGACATTCACCTTTAGCTTAAAACTACATATGGCTAAACACAGAAAAACAAACAACCTGCTCCTACACCTCATCATCATAACCCAAACCAATCTGAACTATGTACAATTTTTGAAAGCAAATTTCCAAAAAGGAAGCAAATGCTCCACACATATGTCTGCCAACACAGGGCACTACCATTTACAAACCCTTGGAATAACATGCTAAAATGTATGACTGTGCCTGATAGTACATGGGGTATAATTTTCTTTCTCTTGTTTCAAAAACTTCTCTGCCTCTCCACAAGCACTGGAAATGCACACTCACTTTCAGTATTTGTTTTACCCTTATGTTAGCCCTGTTCAATTGTAGTAGTTTCTGAAGGGGATCTTCTTGTTAACTCAAGCTATTTTCCTTACTACTATTTTTTTTGTGATAATTACTTTTTGGTTGCCCTCGCTCTATTAACAGTCATCTACTTCAGATTTCGAGGTTTACTTGAAAAGGTCATACTCAAGCTACCTAGACATTCCATAACTGAATTTTTAGACTTTCTGACTGTATCAGTGTAGTGTTTCCCATGGCCACATAATGACATTTGCAGTTTTTTCTGCTAGCTTCATCTACCCCCAAATAAACTCCCCATCTTCAGCTTGTATGACTGATTAGCAACAACAGCAGGAAAGCTGATCTTTGCTCCAACTATGTTTTTAAACTAAGCAAATCATAGCTTGTTTCACCATGATAGGAAAACATGTACTTGTTAACTAGGGTAAAGAACTGATCCACATGGACTATATTCATGCCCAGGCTGGGTACAGAAGCTACACAAAGTACAAGAAATTGTATCAAGTAAAATACAGTTGCGTAAGAACTTACCATATCAGTAGATGTTTGACTGATCACCATTACAGTATTACAAACAGATGGGATATCCTGTAAGCCAGCATACCAAAGCCTGTGAGTCCTCCACTCATCAATTTGTCTGACATATGACCTCGTCCCAAAGGAGGCAAAGTTAAATAAGGGACACACAGGTGTTAATTACCTCAGGACTTTGTTGCCCCAGGCCAAGAAACTGAAGCAGAAGTACAGGCAAATATATACACATTCAGTGGATATAAAAAGTGTACACATCCCTGTTAAAATGCAAGGTTTTTATGATATAAAAAAATGAGACCAGAATAAATTTCAAAACTTTTCCCATCTTTAATGTGACCTACAACCTGTACAATTCAATTGAAAACAAACAAATCTGTTACGGGAAAAATAAAAAAAAAAATTAAAAAATGTACAATAAGCTGGTTGCATAAGTGTGCACACCCTTAAGCTAATACTTTGCTGAAGCACCTTTTGATTTAATTACAACACTCAGTCTTCTTGAGTAGGAGTCTATCAGCATGGCACATCCTGACTTGGCAATATTTGCCCACTCTTCCTTGCAAAAATGTTCCAAATCTGGCAGACTGCAAGGACATCTTTTGTGCGCAGCTCTCTTCAGATCACCCCACAGATTTTCTGTTGGATTAAGGTGTGGGCTCTGGCTGGTCCATTCCAAAACTTTAATTTTCTTCCTGTGAAGCCATTCTTTTGTTGATTTGGATGTGTACTTGGGGTCATTGCTGTGTTGAAAAGTAAAATTCCTCTTCATCTTCACAGCAGACGCCTGAAAGTTTTGGGCCCGACTGGTATTTGTAGCTGTTCATAATTACCTCCACCTTGACTATAGCCCCAGTTCCACCTGAAGAAAAGCAACCCCAAAGCATGATAATGCCACCACCATGCTTCACTGTGGGGATGGTGTTCTTTTGGCGAGGCAAAGTGCTGTTTGTGCGCCAAACATACTTTTGGAATTGTGGCCAAAAAGTTCAACCTTGGTCTCATCAGACCATAGCACATTTTCCCAGATGCTTCTGGGAGACTTTACCCATTATTTTGCAAATTTTATTCCGGCCTGGATATTTTTCTGTGTAAGAAAAGGCTTCCTTCTTGCAACCCTAGCCCATAGGCCAGACACATGGGGAATACGGGAGATTCCTGTCACATGTAGTACACAACCAGCACTTGCCAGAAATTCTTGCAGCTCCTTCAGTGCTGCTATAAGTCTCTTGGCAGCTGCCCTGATAAGTTTTTGTCTTTTCATCAATTTTGGAGGGACGTCCAGTTCTTAGCAACGTCACGGTTGTCCCATATTTTCTCCACTTTTTGATGACTGTCTTTACTGTGTTCCATGGTAAATCCAATGCTGTGGAACTTTTTTGTACCCTTCTCCTGACTGATACCTTTTAACAATGAAATCCCATTGATGCCTTGTAAGTTCTCTGTGAACCATGGCTTTTACTGTAGCAGACAACTGAGTAACAGTCAAGAAAATCCTACTAGGACAGCTGAACTTTATTTGGGGTTAATCAGAGTTTCTAATTGATGGCAGGTGTGTACCCAAGAAGACTGAATGCTGTAATTAAATAAAAAGGTGCTTCAACAATGTATTAGTTGAAGGGTGTGCACACTTATGCAACCAGCTTATTATACATTTTATTTTTTATATTTTCCCCTAACAGATGTTTGTTTTTCAATTGAATTATACAGGTTATACGTTACATTAAAGGTGGGAAACGTTTTGAAATGACTTATTGTTGTCTTATTTTTTTATGTCACAAAAAACTTGGCATTTTAACAGGGATGTGTACACTTTTTATATCCACTGTATGTACAAATCAAAAGGAAAGGGAGAAAAAGGTAATTCACTTTGGCTCAATAAGGAAAGGAGGGAGGGATGTAATAATGCACTTCAATCAGCCATCTACTGTTACAGTAATTTTTTTGTCCTTGAAAGATACAAAATGCTGGTATGATTTTCTGACAGATTTTATTTTATCTGAATAAAATCTGAGCTATGTACATCTAAGAAATATAAGAGGATTCTTTATTCTAAGGAGAAGGAAAAAATGTAGGCAAGTTGATGGTCTGATTCAGGGAGATCTCATTAACAACATAAGGCAAAAAGAAGGGGTTAGTTCAA
>NC_056741.1:592468037-592485537 GCF_019279795.1 Protopterus annectens
TACAAGCCTAGCCAAAAAGATACCCCAGCTTTCGCCACTCGAAAATTATTTTCCTGTGCCCCTGTTGAGCAGAGCCACAGAGGTGATCCCTGGGGGTGAATTTCCTATTTCCCATCCAATCATCAAGATTTTTTTTTTGAAGACTGCTAATGGGGAGCTTTGTTTGATATAGATACTTATAAGTAATGGAGTATGTCAAGCATGTGTACAGGTGTAGTGAGGGACATCCACCCCTACAAAACTGTTTCATGGCTTTATTTAAATTAGGCAATAAGCTGATTAGGTCAGTTTACTTCTGTGAAATGCAGATGTGAGTTGACAAGCTGTACTGACTCAATGTTTCTTACCTCAGTGCTGAAGGAGAGATCGTAGCCTAAAGTTGAGACATCATTTTCCAACAGGTACACAAGGCCTTGATAAAAATGATAATCTTCACTCTCCATGTCTGTATATCTATGCAGCAAACCACAAATAAAACAGTTTAACTTGAGATACATAACAGATTCTCTGTCTGGATTGATATAACGGCACAAGAGTATCCACAAGTAAAACTCTTTACTTATATAAATATATATATATATATACACACACACAAAACAGAAATGGCAAATATGTAGCTAACCCATCAGTTTATCTTCCAGAGAATCCTTCCAACTGGGTTTAAAACTGAGATGCCCTCTCCTACAACCTTCAACTCAACTATTTTTCTCTTCAGCTCCTCTGTTCATGGGCTCACATTTCTTCAGTTGGCACATTTGATTCATAGCATGACTAGCATTTGTGGCTGGCAGTCAACCAAACGGCATCCACTGCATGAACACAAACCAGAAGACAGAATAACAAAAGCAAAATAACTTCATACAAGAACACATGAACATAAACTTGTCTGTTTCAGTGAACTTCAACAGCAGGTACAAGACGGAGTGCCCATGCAGACACAAGGGTATTAAGCATCCACTGAGGACTACTCTCACATACTGCCCGATATTCTAAATACTTATCTACTAAGCATCTTACTTTGATTCCTCCTAAATGGATGTGTGACTGGGTAGGATTCCAAACAGTATAAATACATTTTCAAGGAGGATGAAGCCAGGGAAAGGCCAAAGGACCACATCAACTAAAAGTAAAGCATGTCTGTCTGAGGCTAAGGCATAAATGTCCATAATGGAGGCATCTTTGAAGCAAGGAAGGAAATGCCCTTTAACAGCAACATTTTCTAGTTGGTAGTGAGCTGCCTGATGTCAAGACAACATTCAATTTCCCTCTATGTATGAAGAAAAGGAGCTAAACAGCTGTCTTATTTCCTGGAAAACATGCACTATCTTCAGAAGGGCTAGAACTAATGGTGCTAAATAAAGGTGGGTAAAAGACTTTCCACTGGTTTTGACTCTCAAAACTAGAGACAAAGATAAATGACCAGTTTAAAGGCAATTATGAACACATTTTTGGGAAGAAACTTGTATTAGACCTAAGGGACACCTTAACGTGTGAAAAAACAGCCCTGGCTCACCAGACATGGTTCTCCACAATGAAGGCCTGAAGCACTGAGATCTTGTGAGAAAAAGTGACAGCCACCAAGAAAAAGCAACTTCTAAGAAACTAGTTTCCTGGCCTCAAAACCAGCAGCTTTGACTGAGGCACATGCAAGCTTGTTGACAATGAAATTCATTCCTCACGGAAGAGGGTTCTGTAAAAGAGGATAAAGATGGAAAAACTACTTTGGGGCAATACTTCACTAGCTGGTGCTGTGCCACAGTCCTATAACCCCATATGGTCAAGCAGGGCAAAAATGCCAAACAGAGTCAAGACCCCATAACATACAGGTGGTCAGAGTTCAGTCAGAATGACCTGAAAATTAATTAAGTGAGGCAACAGGTATATACCTCTGTGGAGATAACCTCTGCCACATAGAATAAAAGGTCTAATGAGTGGGAGGCTTCCTGGTGACTTCAGCTGAGTGCTGTCTATAAATAGCCTTTCCTCTGTTTTTGTTTAAGGTAGTCAACAACAAGCATGCCTTGAAGGTCTGCAAATTACCCATACAATGCAATCTGTTCCAGTACCTCTAAGCCATCGTAAAGGGACTTCTTTTCCCTATTAACGTATGAAGGGTAAGCACAGAAACATTCTACAAGTCTTTAAAGAGGAGCCCACGCAGAAAAAACATACAGCTTTGTTCAAGACCCCCCACCCCACCCAGAGTTAAAATGGAAGCAAATTCAGGCAGCTGACTATCTTGCCCCTCAAAGCATCACAGTGTTACAACACAAAAGAGTAATGAGGAGAAAGCAGAAAAATGCCATCATTTCTCTCTAACCAGCCAGCATGAAAGACAGGCAGATACTAAAAGCCCCTTAGCATATCCCTTCCCAGGTGTGAAGAATCAAAATCAAGTAGGGAAGAAGGTGGGTGGGAGCTTAAACTAATGCTTCTACTTGAAAAGCTACTTTTACAGTGAGCATACTCACAATCTGTACTATGTTCCTCATAAGATAATGTTCTGTTGCACTGTTCCTTACCCATAAGAACACTAAAAGCAGTTAGGTACACTACAGGCAAGCCTGGTGCCAGCCCTGGGGAAGCGAACACAATATATTCTACATGCCCGCAATGGAAGAGCCTTTTCTACTCTTGGACTAAAAGCCTAGCTTTTAGTGCTTGGTGAAGATGCAGACAGTGGTCCTACTGGTCGTCTTTCAGTCTGAACTGAGACATTCTAAAGAAAGGTGCTATGCTCTATTGTCCTCTAATGGACTGGACCTATTTTTTGCTCTTCCAATATTATTTTACAATACACAGAACACAAAGCAGTTTTGACAGTCATTTATAAAGTGCTGGTTTTGACATTGGTCTGCACTGATTACCTACCATTAATGAGTGAAAGAGTCGATCCATCCTGTCTGAAATCTTCGGCTCTTTGTGTAGTACCTCATATATCAGTGTACATCCATTAAATGCAGTATCCCCTTTGTTTTAGGGGTAGGATGCAATACCAAAGCAGGACTGTTTGATTCAAAGCTAATTCTGAGCCCATGTATGGTATAAGAGAGGGAATGGTTCTTAACCATATGAAAACCTGTGCAGAGCTCTTTGCACGTTAAGGCCAGCAGCACAAAAATACTTCTAGCAGAGGTTAACTGTAACAAAGAAAACTGTTTTCCAGGACGAAAAGGGGCATAGATATGATGATCTCTCATGTAGGCCAAAATCAGCTTTTATATTACAAGCATAGGGTCACAAGGAAGGGAACTGGTACCTTAAAGGGAACTATGGTGAAAGATTCTTTCAAAACTGACTGAATACAGAGTGAAATGACAACAGGGTACCTGAGAGGGGAGGCTGCATTTCCTAACATCCTTCATGGATGTGTACAACAATCTGCAACATCAGCTAAATACTCAAGGATTGGGTTCCGCTGCCATAATACATCAGATACCTTTAGAATCAGACTAGTTCATCTTTTTGGATTGCCAGGTAAGAGTTACTGGTGTTTGGTTTACTGGCTGCTTGCAAGACGTGCAGCACTTCTTCAAAGAAGTGGTCCCTAACAGGTACTAGACTAAGACTTTGTACCACCAGTCTAAGGGTCATATGTTTACATGCACTTGTTTTGCTGAGTTAGAAGAATATGGAAGTTTGGAGCAGAGGTGTCGTGGTCTCTCTTCCCAAATGTGAACTATTAAAGGGAAAAAAAATGATGTACTTAACTGAAACAACAGATCGGTATAAGAAGTGTGTCCACGTCATGAGAATCAAAACTCTTCAGCACCAAGGCCCCCCCCCTTTTCTGTTTTTATCCTGCTGCTTCGCAACCCACTTTGATAGCTGGTCAACTCATTCCCTTTTCCTCAAGACAGCAACAGCTGACAGACACGAGAAATCATTTACAAAGCAGTAACCTCAAACAAAAGCAGTAGCAAAAGGTAAAAAAAAGAAAACCTCAAAGAGGCACTTATCTGAATCATGTACACCACCAAACAACTCAGACGAGCAGACCAATAGTCGAAGATGGACTTCTGACTGGTAGCAGAAAACTTCTGAGGATGGTGCATGTGGGCGTCACTTTTATGGTCTACGCTATCTGCAGGCAATGTGCGACATCCCTCATAACCTGCAGTGGTAAAAGGCTTTTGTACACTGGCAGGACATCAAGATCACCTACAGCAGTCACCCCTCATGTAGAGAATACTGCAACATAGGAATAGGATGACATTCAAAACTCCTCAGCACCAAGGTCCCCCCCTTCTGTTTCTATCCTACTGCCTGCCAACCCACTTTATTAGCTGGCCGACTCTTTCCCTTTTCACAGGCAGCATAAGCTGACAGATGTAGGACATCATTTAAACAGTACTGAAAGGTTTTCTCTGCAGCTCTAACATCCTAAACCCTGTCAAGTGAACTTGCACAAGAAAATACCCTACAATATCCTCCTTACAGTAGGATGACCTGCAGGTGCCCTTAAACACCCTCACTAGAAAGCTACATCCCCTTGAAAGACTATTACCACAGTACAGCAGAATGGATGAGCACTCTCCCACTGGGATTGGCAAGCCATATGTAGTTGTTCTTAAGCCCACACCCTGACTTTTCCAGAAAGTACAACTGTATAAAAATCTTACCATAACATTAGATGCCCTTCTGTTCACCGTTGCAGTAATCATAAATGAAGTGATCATCTGCCAAGGATAGCCCAACGTCTGGCCAGTATACCAAAGCCTGTAGTAATTACACGCACTGTATGTCACACACAAGCTCCCCAACTCAAGGCGCAGGGCATAAAGGTGAAGTACAGACACGCACACTCAAAACTGAAAAAGCCCCAGGAGGAACAGAATCTCTCTAAGGACAAGGAAGAACATGTGCATCCAGAAGAAGAAAAGAGAGAAGAGCCCCTCAGCCAGGAGGGCAAGAAAGAATAGACAAGAACAGAGGGGTCAGGAGAGAAGGAACAAATACTGCAATCATGAAGAGAAGGACATCTACGGTTATGGAAAGATTTTACACAACTGTACTATGTTCTTCCATATCACTGTTGCAGTACTCATAACTAATGGGACAGTACAAAAGGTCAACAAGAAATCTGGGATGAGGACAGCATTGAAGAGCCCTCCAAAAATCCATACAGGACAACCCTGGCAAAGCCAGCTCTAGGCCTGGAAATAACATCCAACTTACAATGCTTAGTGAATGTATGAACAGAAGACCAAATAGTTTCAAGGATGGAACTGGTAGCCAGCCCCTTGAAAAAAGCATCAGAGGAGGCAACAGACCCGGTAGAGTCCAACCTTTACTGGCATGGAAAGACATTTACCATGAAAAGAACAAAAATAAATGGCTTTCAAAATCTAGAAAAAGATGGTTTGCTTAGAAATAGCTACACCCAAAGACTTGGGATAAAAAGAAACAAAATGCTGCTTGGATTTGCAAATAACAAGAAGTTATGTACTCACCATAAAGTCGATGTATGCAGTCCATCTCGTCTCACATTCTTACTCACGGGTTCGGAGCCGAATATCGGCTCCGACTCGGCCAACTTTTATTTTCTAGCACAAAGTCTCTAATTGGCTGGGCTAAACAGGTATCCCATGTTGCACTGCTCCATAGCCCCAGATCTAGTTTGCTGCAAAACCACAATCGCACCTCATGCATAACAACCACCCACTACAGTAGAACACTATCAAGGGGAATAAGAAAAACAACTGCCACTGAAGGGTACTTAATGCCAATTTCAGCCTCCAAATTCTCTAGGAAGGGGGCAGGTGGGAGAGTACGTAAGAATGTGAGGCGAGATGGACTACATACATTGAACGTTATGGTGAGTACATAACTTCTTGATGTTATGTAGTCCAATCTCACCTACATTCTTACTCACGGGACAGTGTCGCTAGCACCTCTATCCTGGGAAGCTCAAAGGAAGATACTCCTGAGGACTGTGGAACCAAAGGAAGCCCGGCCCCTAGAAGCCACATCCAGTTTGTAATGAGTAATAAAGGTGTGTGGGGAAGCCCACGTGATTGCAGCACAAATATCATCCAAAAGAAAGTCAGGCATGGTAAGCTGTTGACGCAGAAACAGCCCTGGTAGAGTGAGCCTTGACTGGGAATGGTAGACCTTTGCCCGCAGAGGAGTAAATAAAGGAAATGCAGCTTGAAATCCATCTGGAGATTGGGGATAAAGACACAAACAATTGGTCAGCTTTCCGTAGTTGTTTTGTCCTGTGTAAGTAGAATCGTAATTGCCTGTGCACGTCCAATTGATGAAATCTAAACTCTGCTTTGTTCGAGAATTGAGGGAAGAAAACTGGCAGCTCAATAGACTGGCCGAGATTAACAGTAGATGTAACTTTAGGAAGAAAGGATGGATTAGGTCTAAAATAAACCCTGTCCTTATGGAAGATTAAAATACGGGGGTTTGATGGACAAGGCTTGAATCTCTGACACCCGTCTAGCTGATGTGATGGCTATCAAGAAAGCAGTCTTCCAAGACAGGAAGCTTTAAGTCACATGAGGCAGCCGGTTCGAAAGGTGTCAGGGCTTGCAAAACAAAGTTTAGATCCCAGGGAATGATAGGTTCTGACACAGGAGGCCAGAGTAACAAAGTGCCCTTCAGAAAGGCCTTACAGAGTTTATATGCCATAAGGGAAGGCTTGTAGGCGGTATGAAAATTCGAAACAGCAGCCAGCTGCACTTTAATGGTAGCCGGGGCAGAACCCTGTTGAAAGAGCATGGACAGAAAATCCAAAACAGCAGGAATTGGGGCTGTGCAAGGGTCAAGTCTTTGGGCCTGAGCTCAAATGGAAAATCTCTTCCATTTGCTGGAATAAATCTTCCTGGTGGAAGACTTATGAGAAGAGGATAAAATGTGCACCACCTCAGGAGAAAAACGAAGTCTGACTAACGACGGAAGTGGAGTAGCCAGGCTGTCAACCTGAGGGTCCGCAGGGAGGGATGGAACTGCCCCGACATGTGCGTCAGTAGGTCTGGTACTGGGTCCAGAGTCCAAGGACTGTCCACCACAAATTGACGAAGAAAGGAGAACCAGACTTGGCAAGGCCAGTGTGGGGCAATTAGAATCATCTTGCTTCCCAAGGATAAGGCTTTCTGAATCACTCTTGGTAACAGAGGAAACTGAGGGAAAGCACAGAGCAGACCGAGTGGCCAATCGTGGACTAGAGCGTCCCTGGGTGACTCCCCCTGTGGGGGGATCAGGGTGAAGTAGCTGCTGCATTTGGCATTGAGGGGACTGGCAAAAAGATCGCAGCAAGGCTGACCCCACCTGTTGAAAATCTGTTCTGCAACCAGGAGGCTCAGGGACCACTCGTAAGGCATCAGAATGGCTCTGCTCAGCCTGTCTGCTATCACACTGGCCTTCCCTGGAATGTGCGTTGCCACTAGAAACCGTTGGGAAGACATTGCCCACTGCCACACTCGCATGGCCTCTCTCCACAGGGGGTAAGATCTGGTTCCTCCTTGCTTGTTTAAGTACCACACAACGGACATGTTGTCCGAGTGAATTGTAATCGTTCCCAGAGGAAGAGAGCTCTGAAGTGCCCGCAACTCCAACAACACCGCTCTCATCTCTAAAACATTGATGTGCAGATGTACCTAATGACCTTGCCATGTGCCTTGGACTGTCCTGCCAAGATAATGCCCCCCCCCCCAATCTGGGAGGTGTCCGTGGTCACCGTGGCGATGGGTGATGAAGGGACAAATGGTTTTCCCTCGTCCAGATTGGTGGGGCATAGCCACCAATGGAGATCCTACTTGCATCGGTCCGTGAGTAGGATCTGCTGGGAAAGGGGGAGTTTCTGAAAGGATCATTGGGCAAAGAGAAGCCACTGAAGAAGCCTCATGTGTAATCTCGCTAGAGGCACCAACATAATGGTAGCTGCCATGGATCCCAGAAGCTGAAGCACCCATCTCGCTTGTACTTTCCTGAGGGGTAATAAAGCATGAACCTGACTCTGCAATACTCCGATCCTTTCTTGGGGCAGAAAGGCTCACATTTGGACGGTGTCTAGCTCTGCGCCTATAAATGTTACACGCTGTGAGGGCAGCAAGGCAGATTTTTCCCAGTTCAAGGTAATTCCTAGTTGTTGACAGAGGGTAATGGTAGCATCCCTGGCCCGGATGAGAAGATGCCTGGTGGGGGCAGTAAGGAGCCAGTCGTCCAGGTATGGAAACACTTGGAATCCTTGATGTCTCAAGTGAGCTGTCACCACCGCCAAGCACTTGGTGAACACCCTGGGGGCTGTGGTGAGACCAAAGGGCAGGGCACGAAACTGGAAATGACTGGCTACCAGCCGGAGGCGTAAGTGACTCCTGGATGCCCTGTCCATGTTGATATGGTAGTAAGCATCCTTGAGGTCGATGGAGCACATCCACACTTCTTTTCCCAGCAATGGGAAAATGGACTGAAGGGTTACCATTCGGAACTTGGACTTCAGAACGTAGTGGCTTAATCGACTGAGATCTAGAATGGGTCTCAGGTCCACTGTTCTTTTCGGCACCAAAAAACAGTCTTGAGTAAGTCCCTAATCCGATTTGGTCTGAGGGGACAGGTTGGATGACTCCTTTGTTTAGCAGCTTTAAGACTTCTAATGCTGCGTGATCCCTATGACTGGGTGGAACATCCGGGATCCTCCTGACTGGAGGGGGGTCTGACAAAAAGGGAATGGTATAACCTCCGGAAACTATTCGGAGTACCCATCGATCCTGGGTGATGCTTGCCCAGGCTTCCGGGTACAACGAAATGCGGCCCCCAACTGGCTCCGGAATAGCACAGTCGGGCAACACGGTCTCCTGAGTTGCAGGGGCCTCCTCTGCCTCTAGGGCGGTGTCTTCCAGAATAACCTCCCCCTCCTCTGCCTCTGGAGGGGGACTCACCTTGTGTGGCAGGGAAAAACTTCTGTGATGTTTTTGAACCACATCTTCACTCCTCTCTGAGCCTTGGGGTAAGGCCTAGAGGGAAGGGAAAAATGGACCCCTACGGCAGACAGGGTCCTTCCCTCTTGCTCGCATCTGGTGAGGGTCTCTCACTTTGGTCCCAAAAACTTATTGGGCCTTCTGGGCACAGGTTCCACCGAATCAGGATTCTCCCACACCCTTCGACAAATTAAATCCAGGAGCTTGTCGAAGGGTGGAGACACCCAGGAGGCAGAGGGTTGAGCTCCAAAGGCCTTGAGGAATACAGACTCCTCCTCAGAGGGGGTTTTGGATGGCCAGTCGCCTCTCTGCTTAATATCTCCAGGATTTCGGAGAAAGAGACATCTTCAGAGAATGACTTGGGGGACCCCTCTGACTCCTCGAGGTCAGTATCAGAAGTGAGAGACTCGTCCTGGGAGTCTATGTGCTTCCTCTTGCACAACCTCTTTCTGGGGGGCTCCTCAGGCATGGACTCAGAGGGACCCTCAGTAAGTTGGTGACTGCTCATGGGGGTATCCCCAGAACTTTGGGCTCCGCCATCCACGGATAGGGGGGCATCAGAGGCTCTAGCCAGGGTGGAAGGGGACGGAATGACCGATCCGGGTGATGTAACTGAAGATCTGGTCAGTGCGCTCCTCATGGCCTCGAAGGTGGGTCCCCCCTGAATCCGAGGGCCGACCTCCGAGGCCACGACCGGGGTCGGGGTTCCCCAAGCCTATGCACCGAGGGGGAGGCTCGGAAAAAACAGCTGTCCCGAAGTATCTCCCTCGGGCCCGACAGAGGAAACCCGAGTACCGAAACTTGTGGACAGGACCGACGTGGTTGGAGCTGATGTCAGCACCGACAAACCCTTGAGGGGTATGGGAGCCGGCACAAGATCATCACTCAGAGCGGAGCACTCCTGCTCCTAAGACAAGGAAGTGCTCGGAGGAGGAACCATCGACACAAGCATTGGGACGGGCTCCGGAGCAGAGAATAATTTTGCCAACACCGGCGACTGCAGTAGCCTCTGAACCACCCTATCGACATCCAAATCGGACAGCCTGGAGGACTTGGAGGACAGAGAGGGGGATTGGGATCTCCTATCAGGAGAGCCATGCCTAATGCTGGGAAACCGGCTCCGAATGGGTTCCAATATTGGAGCAGAGGTCGATTCCAGCACAACAGATACCTCCTGCGGCCCCGAGGACAGAGGAGCCGAGGAGGTACAGTCCAGTTTAGAAGTTTTCTCTGGAGGCTCCGAGGAGATAGACGGAGCCGGAGATCTTTCCTTCGCCTTAGAAGCCTTAGACTTGAGTACTCGAAGGTGAGTCTAAAGACACCTCAAACGAAGGTTTTAGGAGTCCCTTCAATATATAAGTTTATTTTTTCTTTCATGTAGCACCCTCGGACTGAAGGCGTGGCAAAAACTAGAGGATTCTTGCAAGTGAATTGCTCCTAGGCAATATACACACACGGAATGTCCGTCAGTAATAGACAACTTGTAGCTATGTTTGGAACATTTCTTAAAACCCGAAGGTTTATGTTCCTTTTGATCCTTACACATCTCAAGTAAGGTATTCAACACCAAGATGAAAGGGAGACCTAGCCGGGAAATAGCAAAGGTGGGAAACTATAGCTACACACAAAAACCCAAGAACCTCTTAAGTAAAACGGTTCTAGAAACTACAACACACAACTTGACCAGAGAAAAAAAAACACACTGAAAAACAGGAAGCCAAAACACAAGGTAAAACACTGCACAAAAAGGAGGACTAGGTCCTCTAACTTAAACGGGCCTAGCCCACCGGAACAGTTAGGGATACCACTCTCACAAAGACAACACTTCAACCAAATATAGACGGAAAACAAGAAGAAATAGCTATTAAAATAGCTTTTGTTTGAATCGCAACAATTTTCTGAAGAGAAAAATAGAAATTCTGAGGTACTTAGCCACAGCCAAGCGAGACCACGTCTTAGCTACACGAGTGGCAAACGAGATCTGGGCCTATGGAGCTGTGCAACATGGGATACCTGTTTATCCCAGCCAATTAGAGACTTCGTGCTAGAAAATAAAAGTTGGCAGAGTCCAGCCGATATTCGGCTCCGAACCCGTGAGTAAGAATGTAGGTGAGATTGGACTACATAACATCATTAGTTTTATCCAAATAATATCTGAGCTGTCTATGCATATCCAAGGTGTGAAGAACCTTCATGCTGACAGACTGCAGAGAAAGAAAAAAGGAAGGCAAATGAATAGACTGATCAATGGACAACTCACCAACTACCTTGGGCATAAAAGTAGGGTTAGTATGGAGAGCCATTCTCTGTGGAAAACTAAGGAGGAACAGCCATGAGAGCCCAAAGTTCGGACACCATCTTGGCTGAAGTGAGAGCCAAAAAAAACAAGCGTCTCCCAGTACAACGTTGTAAGGAAGCTAAACTAGCAGGCTCAAAGGGAGCCCAAGTCAATTTTTCAAGAACAAAACTGGGTTCCCAGGTAGGTGGAATAGGCTTCCTGGGAGGCCTGATATAAAGGATCCCTTTTAAGAAATCGGTTGACCTCAAATCTAGGAGCCAGAGGAGGAGTCAAGGGCAGGCAAGCAGAAATTGCTGACAGGTGAGCTTTCATTGACGGATATGCCAACCCAAACTGCTGATCACACAAATAAAAGAACCAGAGGAACATCCACAGATGGGAGGGATCCAGATGGCGAGAGAGGCACCAGACAGAAAAACTTTTCCACCTGGACAAATACAATTTCCTGGTAGTGGGCTTCCAGCAGGACCCAAAGCACATCCTCAGGAGACAGGTGCCTAAAAGGGATCAAAACACTATCGCCCACAGTGTCAGTTGAAGGACAAGTGAGTATGGATAACAGACCCCTTGTCTCATATGAGAAGGTCTACCCAGTGAAGTAATTTGTGATGACTGCCCCTAGCCAATTGAGAGAGAAGGGTGAACTAATGCTATCTAGGCCAATAGGGAGCCATTAGCATGATTTTGGAAGAATCCTGCCTGACCTTGTGCAAGACTTGTGCTAACAGAAGAAGGGGAGGGAAAGTATATAGAAACACCCCCTTCTAAGGACAAGATAGGACATCCACTTTCCAAGCCAGAGGACTTAGGACTCTAACAGAAAAGATGGGAGGGAAAATGATCTACCTGAGGAATACCTGAGCAATGGGTAAAATGTCCAAAAATACATTTCTGTGAAGCATCCATTCATAAGCTTGTGTGCTGGAACTGCTCAAAGAGTCTGCCACTAGACTCTGCTGCAAGGGAATGTAAACAGCCTGAGGAGTCATCTGATACTAGACAGCTAGGTCCCAGACCTGAAGAGCTAGTCTGCAAAAAAATAGGACCTTGTCCCCCCTTGCTTGTTGACATACCACATTACAGTGGTATTGTCTGTGAAACTATTTAGGGGACCAGGATGAAAGAGGGAATGAAAAGCTAGAAGTAGAGCCTTCATCTCTTTTACACTGATGTGGTCTGACCTTTGATGAAGAGGCCAGAGACCATGAACCTTGACAGAGCCTAAGGAGGCCCCCAATCCCATCTGAGGTGTCTGTAAAGAACTCTAGCTGGAACTGGAGCCTGAAAAGGAAGCCCCAGATTGAGAGAAAGTTGAAGAATCCACCACTAAAGCTCGAGGTTGAGACTAGGAGGGAAGGGGACAGGGAAGTCCAGAGGGTGGGAATGTTGGAGCCACACTGACTTAAGGTAACAGTAACTTTCTCACATAGAGCCTGGGAACGGTGGAAGCCATGAACCCAAAAACCATAATAAAGTCCTTGGCTGTGACTAAGGGCAGAGGAAGAACAGAATGAAAAAGGCAGTAAGAGACGGGGCTTTGAGGGCAGGCAGAGATGCCAGCCTGGGGATGGTCTGGAGCCTGCAACCAAGGAAAATATGATCATGAAAAGGGGTCACAACTGATTTCTGAAAGTTTATGGTGAACCCCAGACTCTGCAACAAGGGAAACAGTAAACTGGCGATTCTGAAACAGAGCATCTGGGAAAGAAGCTTGAACGAGCAGATTGCCCATATAAGGAAGGATCTGAACTTCTCTCATCCTGCAAAGGGCAGTGACAGGAGAGAGGTACTTGGTGAATACCCTTGGGGGTAGTAGAGAGGCCAAAGGGCAAAGCAATGAACTGAAAATGCAAGGAAGAAACAGAGAAACAAACACTTCCTGAAAAGGGGGTGGATGGGGATATGAAGGTAGGCATCCTTGAGATCCACACAGACTAGAAAGGTGTAGGACAGAAGGGAAAATAACGTCTGAAGAGACAACATACAAAAGGAAGAAATATAAAGGAAAGATGTTGAACTGGGAAAGGTCCAGAACTGGTCTCAAAGTACCCTCCTTTCTGGGAACTAAAAGCATTCTGGAATAAAAACTCCTCCCCATCTGGCCAGAGGACACTGGCTGAATGGTGCCCTGGATCAAAAGAGAATGGAGCCCCTCTGGGAAAAGAGGAACTTGTTCCCAAGGAGGTTGAGGGATGCCCAAAAAGGGAGGAAGGTATTTCCAATACCACGAAATATCCCTGACGGATAATGGACAGAACACAGGAGTCTGTTGTGATCTTCAACCAATCTGGAAGAGACAGGAAAGACAAAGGGATAAGGGAATCTAGCCAAGAGAAAGGGGAAGCAAAGTGTCAAATGGAATCCAGCTTATCCTGAAAAGTAGGTCTCTAGAGGGTACGAGATTGAATAGACTATGCAGGATTCACAAGTCTAGAACCCTTTTTTTCCCCTTTGGGTGGAGGGCAAAACTGCCTGTGAACAAAAGCAGATGTTGATGGGCAATTCCTCTGAAACTTAAGAATATGAGAAATAAAAATATGTTTCAACTTTTGTAAGTCTTTACCCTTATACTAGAGGGACTTAAGTTCAGCAGCCATCAGCACCAAAAAGATTTTTATTATCCAAAGGAGCATCCAATAGTTTGGCCTTAGTGGTATCAGACAAAGCCCAAAGACAAAGCCAAGATTAACACTTCATAACAGAACCAATTGTAGCAGCCCTGGAGGGAACACCAGCTGCATCATTGCTGCATTTAAGAGTGTGATGGGCAGCCTAAGAGGTTAAAACCCCCAACAGGGAAAGGGAAGAATCCTTCCCCCCAGATTCAGGAAGGTCGGAAACCACTTGAGAAACAAGGGCCAAAATATACATGGTCATACGAGTCTAGCAGTTAATGGCTCTAAAGGATAAAATAGCAGCAATATAATCCTTATCTGAAAGAAGCAACTTGGTAGGGTGCAAAAGCTTGGAGGGTTTGTCAGAAGAAACAGGCACTACAGAAGGATCAGGAGAAGGGGATTTAAAAAGAAATGTACATTCATCAGGCACCTTGTAAAATTTGTCAGTTTTTTGGAAGCAGGTGGCTGAGAATCAAGGGCTACAGAAGCTGCTGAAAAGCTATCCAGGACAGCAACCAGAACTAGGGGTACAGGTGAAGATTTAACAGACTCCATCTGGAGGAGCTCATAGTAACTTTATGAATATCAGAGACTTGAGAGCAATCTAACTTAAAGAATTCCATCATACGGATAACAGTGCCCCCAGAAGAAAGTTCCTCTAAACGGGAATCTGGTCTAATAGAATCCTCTTCCTCCAAACTACAGTCAAAGGGGGAAGGGATTTGAGAAGAGTAAGCCAGGGAACTCCTCTCCTGAATCCTGATCATCTGAGGAGTCCAGTTCCCTGTGTCTTTTAAGAGCAGTGGAAGATCAGTGAGGGACAGGCACAGACACCTCTTGAGGAGGCTTTAAAACCATCAAAACATTAAACAATCCCCCCCCCCCCCCCCGCCGAGTACAATCTTTAACTTCAGGGGAAATAGGTTTGGTTTTCAATTACTTTTTTTGTGGTATGTCTGCATGAAATATCCTACAAAGGTCAGATCTTTGGAGATGTTCAATAAGCAATGCAGGGATCTCCTCTTTCACTATAGTTTTTGGATGGCTGTGCAGTTTAAGATGCTGTGTTAAGGTTGCAGTCTCCCCTGGAGAAGTAACTTCAAATCCCACTTCTGAAAAATGAAGTTGAATCACTTCCACTCTATGCAGATGACTTTCTAAGCTGATCACTGAATATACAAAAGGAAAGCAGTCCTTGAACTAATTGCCAAAAAGCATCTTTTCAGTTTAAAGCACAACTGAAAATCAGTCCAAGCTCTCTCCCAAAAAGGCAGAAAGGGTTTTGCCAGACTTAAAAAAAAAAAAAAAAAAAAAAAAAAAAAAAAGTTTATCCCAAGTGGTTGGTATTAACGGTCAAGGTGTTTACCTTCTTCACTTCATAGACACAAGTTACAGGGTTTGGAGTCTCACCTGTGGAAGGGAAAATGACTAGGCTTAAAATGGCCAAAAGAACAGCTGGCTTAATATTTACCTATGAAACTCCGCTAAGATCTGTGTAAACCCCTCAGTCCCTTGGATATCATTCGAGTTTCCCCCTCAACATCTGGAACAGATGTTTGTAAAGCCTCTGAGGATGTGCAAGTTGGATGCATGCCACCCTCGAACAGGGTCATGGCAGAGGAATTTGAAGCAAC
Source organism: Protopterus annectens (assembly GCF_019279795.1). Classification (NCBI taxonomy): domain Eukaryota; kingdom Metazoa; phylum Chordata; order Ceratodontiformes; family Protopteridae; genus Protopterus; species Protopterus annectens. Next base: position 592,483,516 of record NC_056741.1, read on the forward strand.
CACCGGATGATCCTTTGGGCTTTCACTAGTCTTGAGAAAGTCTGGGGGAAGTTGGACAGCAGCTGTATCGGATGAAAGGTTTTTTTTTTGGCCTTTTTCTTGCCAACAGCTAACATTTGGGATGGGAGGACTCCTCCACAGCACTTTGGGCCATCAGATTAAGATATTGGTTTTCAAGATAAATAGATAACGAGGTCAGATTACTATGCAAGGTCTTGGAGACAAAAACATAAGGCTTCCAAAATGGATGCACATTGAGTAACAGCTTAAGTTTCCCTCCCACATTCTGAAAACAGAAATTTAGCAGAGAAAGCCAGTGGACCTAGATTTATGGGTAAATTTTCAGTTACTAGTAAGTGCACTTCCAGAATGCCATGAAAAAAAGAAATATAAAGTACCTGGAGGAAATCAGCCAAAAGTTGAGGCTCAAAAAAAAAAAAAAAAAAGACTGGGAAAAGTACTGCAGTTCTTCAGAAAGAAAAAGTGCAAAATTCCAAGCACAACTTTCAGTAACCTAGAGGGAAGTATAAAGCAGCTGCACACAGACCTGGTTAAAATAAACAAAACTCTGATGGAGTATATCAACACAAACAATAAAAAGCTGGAAAAATGGAAGAAGCTTTTAAACAGATATTCAGATAAGATGTCATAACTGCAAAACTCGGAGGCTGAAATGAAGAAAAGGCTGGCTGAATGTGAGACTGCGCAAGAAGAGATCTTTCAAAAAACAATAGAACTAGAGAACAGAGCAAGTAGGGAAAATCTTAGATTTTAGGCTGTACCAGAGAAGCTGTAAGGAACAGACTGTATTAATTTTATCAAACTACAAATAAGCAAATGGACTGGTATTCCACAACAAGAATTAATTGAAATAGCACATTGTGTGGATGCTCCAAACCTGGCTATGAGACCACAACCTAGAACTTTAAAAGTAAAAATGCAATCTTACCAGCAGAAGTTGTTGATTCTGACAAAACTGTGGCAGAAGGACAAGTACTAAAAGTGGGAGACAGCAGAGTATTTGTGGAAAATGACTATTCATTGCACACCAGGCAAAGGAGGAATGAATTTATTCCACTAGATAGGGCATGCAGAGAAGCAGGTGTGAGATTCAAACTGCTGCAGCCAGCTATCTTCAAAATATTTTTCCCTGGAGGAACAAACACATTTTTTGATGAAGTACATAAGGAAGAAACACAAAAGTTTGTCCAACAACAAGTGAGCTATGAAACAGAAGGACAGTCTGCTTCTTCTTCTGGCAATAAACACCACAGAGAGACTGTGCCAGTGAAACTTTCCCAGAGTTTCAATGGAAAATGACTGAGAAAAAAAGGACAGAAGCTGATCAGAAGAATGAAGAGAGCACTGGAGATGAAACAGAGAAGGGGTTTTGGAGATGAAGATGAACAGGCATAGAACAAAAAAATCTGGAAATATTGGACTTGTTAAACTTGTAGGGGACCCTAATGCATATGTCCTACTTCATGTCATTAACGTCTGGAGACTAAAATTAACCTGGAAACTGACAAACGTGAGATTACAAAACAATAATTATTTTTGTGAAACAGCACGTAAGAAAATCCAGAAACACTGGGCTTTGTTAAACTTGTAGGAGACTTTAAAGCATATGCCCTATTTCATGTCATTAATGTCTGGGCAAATACTCCGGAGAAAGTAAGAGCAGGGGAGAGAGTTAACTAAATAAAACTTTTTTTCTTAACATTGTTATTTAAGTTGTACACGACTTCCTCTGCATGTTACAAAGTAACATTTTTTCAGTTATTTTTAAGGGTAATGAGGATACTAAATGTAAATAGATGATTCTGTTTTGTGTCTTTCTCCCCTCGCTCCTTCTCCTTGTTTATTTTAAGGAATACAGGCACTGCAAAGTAAAAAAAAGGGGGATCTGGTTAAAATAGCATGACACAAGAAACTTTGTGTGCTTTTTTTCATTCTTGCATAGGGGAATTACTATTAGCTTTATATAGTATCATATTTTGACAGAAAGCATGTAAAAATATT